>NC_056735.1:1358909743-1359069743 GCF_019279795.1 Protopterus annectens
GTGATAGCACTACATAGTCATCAGGGGTTTGATACCCTGTGCTGTTAGGTGTGTGACACAAACATGCTTAAGGTTTACTCTCCCACCCCTAACTGACTTGTCTTTGCCTCTGTCTGCCTATCTCACTCCCTCACTGGTGGATGTGGAGACCTACACCTGCTTTGCTTAGGCAGCAGCATGTGTATTTTAGGTAATGCTCATGAGCAGCTGATGGCCTCTGCATGAATTGCAACCCTCCTCTAGCTGATTGCATGTGGAACAGCTGTGGTAACAGTCCCATGGCCAATTGCATGGCAACACACTCCAATAGCTAGTAACATCATGTTGTTGTTGGGCCTTTTCATTCACTGTGAGCAGGAACTCGATTTGTTGTTTGGCAAACAGCATCTCAGATGAATTGGGGATTTATCTCTGTCAACATACACTGTGGAAACAGGCCAACACAAAGGAGGGGGATGTGCCTGACCTGACTACAGACTGTAAGTGCTGCTATACTGCATTCGGAGTAATGTTGGTTTAACAGGGTGTGTGCGGATATGGCTGTCCTACATGTATTAATACCTGCCATGTCAGTTCTATGTTTATGAGAACTCCTGATTTGTAGGGTCATCTGCAGACTTGGCAGTGTGTGGTGCCTTTGGTTTCATGTGTTACCCACAGAGCATGTATCTGTGAACTGCAGAAGGTAGTGTGAGGACTGCAGTCTGTAGATGGTGAAAGCCGTGACAGTTACTGACTTCATATCCCTCATAGGACATATGTTGCAACAAACCCTATTACAACAGTAAATGTATGATGTTATCACAGCAACATGTCAGTATTGGCCCTGTGTATGTGCTTCCAGCCACAACTCAGTCAACCTTTGTGCATATGTCATGCATTAAGAGGTGCATATGTGCTGTACACAATAATTAGTGTCATCATATCTGATAAGCCAGTGAAATATCAGACTGCTACACATGTTATGCACAGTAGGGGTTATATTTGATGATATAACCTGGATATTCTGTGGTTGTTTGTACAGTACTGAGGTCTTTGTACTTATGGTGAATGCTGACAGTGTGTATATTGTTAATATGTACCTTGGCCTGTGTACAGACTGTGGTAGATGTCATCGTCCTAGGTCCCATCCTGTCTGATGTTACATGCTGCTCCACATGTTACATATTGGCTTACATGTTTGTAGGGCCATACACACATGTCCCGTACCACAGACAGGCATCATACCACACTGTGTAATGGCCCAGTATATGTAGGGTTAGTGTGTGAGTGGCACATATGAGAATGGAGTTGAACAGATAGTCCATATACTGCAATATTATGCTAGATTACCATATGTGGCTGTGGCTGTCTTCACATTGGTTGTGGTTATGCACTTTCACACAGGTGTATCTTACCCTGTGCTGTGACATGCCTGTAGAGCCTGCTATATATGCAGGTACATGTGCATTCCCCCATAGGAGATGTAGGCCAGTGTTGAGCCAGGCTGCCTGAAGCCTGCACAGTGCTTTGTTACATGCCTAGCAGCTTAGTGTACTTACCCAGTGAGGTGTAATATCCAGATACTTGCCAGATGTACTGCTGCCGGGCCTCTCTTAACAGTCATGTATGTCAGTGCAGTGGGTTGCTGTACAGATGTATGTCAATATCTAGTGGGTAATATGTGGCCATGGCACCTCTGTACCAGCAGTTATTATGTGTCAAGACAGACAGGGGTGTGTGAATGCATAACCTATGGGGGTGAATGTATACCAGTCATTATGTGTTATACCCATCTACATGGCTGTTATCATCCATACTGTCAGGCTTGGTCCACATGTTCTGCACTAAGGGGTTCTATGTATACCTCTGGACTGTACAGAGTGTGTCAGAATGTTCATATCTATTGGCCAATATCTCTGCTCTAGTCCACAGGAGCATTACGTGCTTGCAGCGGTACTGTACTATGATGTCTTTAGGATGTCTGTCAGTAGCCAATGGCACAGAAGTGAAAAGCAGATGTGACCTCCCACACACACCATGTCTGTGAAGACAATCCCTATTACAGTAGCAATAGTCTGCTAATATACCTGCTATACATGCCTGATATCCCCTTGCACTACGAAGGTGGGACTATAGGGGCTGAGGTAGGGCTACACCCCATGTTCAGGACATATGATAAATATTTATGTACATATGATTATCCAGATAGCTATATAGATAATTACACATGTACATATCAACATATATAGATGGGTGTGTATATGTACATAGATATGCATATACACACCCAGATATATACATATACAGAGCAGTATATGTCTACACATACAGATAGAGATACATATGCACATATACATATACCACTCTGCCATGCCTACCAGCAGTCCACTGCTGTTGTATCCCACACACATATGGTGGGGCTGGGGCCATATATGGGTGAGCTTCACCTACACAATACATGTGTGCCCATATGCACTCCAGAGGCCAGTGTATGTAACAGTGATATATGGCCCTGTATTATTGAGTCTGGGGGGGATGAACCATACATAACCTAGGGGGTATCAGGGGTGAGATGCCTTAAGGTATCTGGGTGTACAGTACCATACATGTCACCTATCTTGACATTACTTGCATAAAGTGGGTTACTGCAGTCCTACTGCCTCCTGCCATACAGACTGTTCTGTTTGCCAGTGTGCCTCTGATGTTGTTAATTATGCCTTGTTATGTAACAGTTACATCCCATTTGGTCAACTGAAGTCTTTACCACCTAGTGATTGTGTACCGAGCATAGATAGAGGCTGCTGGACGATACACCTGCATCACTTACTGTTGATTGTGTGGTATCCTGTGACCCAGTCTGTCTTTACTATTGTACGATTTCAAGGGCTTGGCCTGGACAGCAACAGCTGTGCACCTTTCCAGACTACTGTGTTAGTATAACTGTTTCAACATTTGCATTACTCTGTTGATATGGATGTCAAACAGCTATATGACATGGCATATACATTTGTAATATTGCACAAATAAAGGCATTCCATTTCTGCAAACCTGTGTGTGGTGTTTATCCTTTGACCTCTCATGGGTATATGTTGCAGGCAACGGATGTCATTTGTATGGGTGGCTCATCCAGTTTCCAGTTGTTAGGGTGTTAACTGTAGGCACAGTGGCTGTACCATATTGTGTACGCCTACTACATAAGTATCTTACTGTACATATCTTTACATGTGTATATGTAGTCACATGAATATCTCAATCTATATCTATCTATCTATATCTATCTATCTATATCTATCTATATATATATATATATATATATATATATATATATATATATATATATATATATATATATATCTGTATCTGCATATATGTGTCTGTGTATATGTATCCTGGGGAATGTTGATAGCTTCCACATTTTACATTTCCTATGGGAGTCAGACTGTACTGCATGATATGTTACCAATACCAGGCTAACATCATACAGGCGGGATGTAGTACTGTTAACATCTTGTGCCCATGTCATGTCAGGTCCTGGTTATGGGATCTGCAACACTTGGTAGTGTATTGCAGGATGAACGTGTTTGGCTCTGGAGGGGTTATGCCAATTTGTACAAGACGTATATTTTTTGGGGCCTCTCAACTCCATTAATGGTGCATGTAGACATATATGTTTCTGTTAATCTGTCATTGTTATTTACAGATGTATGGCCATATATAACTATATAGATATATATACCTGCTTACATATATATAACTATGTCCATATATACCTACATAGATATATATCTGTGTACATATATGTAACTTGCTGTGTATATGTAGATAGGACATACTTGAAATATTACTCTCCTAACAGTTTTGGGGGTTGCTACAGTGACAAGTGTGTTCTCATGATTGTACAATCACTTGGATTCCCTGTTTGCTGGCTACACATCTGGGATCATCCCAAAGACTTACCAGGGGACAGGGGGACAGGTAGCAGATATGGGCACATATACTGGACATTCTTGCCTCATGCGTACAGTTGTGGAGTATGAATCTGTATACAGTCTGATTCCACTCCCAGGATTCAGATCATTGCTGTGTCTGCTACAACTTAAACACTGTCCATCACAGTTGTGTCTCTATATTGATATTGCTGTATATCTCCAGTCTGCTTTCTGTCTTATTAATCCACTGTGCTTATGCATTCTGACCTTGTATAAAACACTCTTATACAGATTTCCTAGACAGTTATATGTTGTAGGACAGTGTGGGTGACAGTGATGTGTAATACCTCATTATTCAGAGCAACTGCATATCATTCTTGTATTTCTGGGAACAATGTTGGTATCTGACAGACCTGTTGGAGGAATGTTTATTAGCACTACCTAAATGTTTCCACACACAGTGCCAGGTTCCACATTACTATTATGCACATACATCTCACTCTGTTACTGTACACACTCTAACCACAGCTTAACAAGTTGGGGTGTAAGTGGGACATACGTGGCTTCTTAGTCACATAAGGTATTGGGGAGTTGCTAGTGTGCCAGGTTTGTTGACAGATGTGTGTCAATCAGTTGTATTTCCTGTTTGCTGCTATACATCTGGGATCATCCCACTGATTTCCCAGGGGGACAGGTTGATAGGTAATAGATATGGGCCACTTTAATAGATATTCTGGACATATCTGTACAGTTGTGGGGTATGATTCTTTATGCAGACTACTACCACTGGCAGGATTTGAACTGTGGCTGTGTGTGCTAAACAAACAACAGTTCACATCTCAGTTGCATGTGTTATTCATTTTTTGTTGCCTGCATTTTCCCTATGTACTGTCTATGTATCTTTCAGTTGTACTAAATAGCCTTTGGAGATTACACCTGTCATATACCAGCATTCCTACACATTCAATTTATGGTGCATGGTGTGGGTAACAGTGCTTAATATTACAGTACTATTACATGATTGCAAATCTACATTACCATATAATACCAGAATATACACATGCACTCCAGCAGTTAGACTTGTTTTGTTGAGGGCAGAGCCTGAGTGGCTAACTGAAAGCAGCAGTATTTTACAGCTCCATATAACTAGTTAAATAAGACAGGAAAAATATTCCTTTTTTTCTTCAAAGTATAAAATCTTATAGATAAAGGCCTAATTTACATAATTAGAAACTTTGGTGAAGTTTTACAAATAATTTTCTGTCAAAAAGCTTGGAGATATATTCACTTGTTAAAATGAGCAACTCAAGGAATTCTCACCATGATGCTGCCTTAAAGAAGGAACTACAACACATGACATCTACCCTGCAGGAGTTGTCTTTGAAGATGGATGATTTTAACGAGAACCTAGAAAATCTTAAAACAAGCAGTCAAAAACAGGCTGACACCCTCAAGGAAATGCTACAACAACACCAGACAAGGATAACAGGAACAGAGGTTTCTCTAAATGACTTAGGAAGCAGACTTAAGGAAGAGGAAACACAGAAATAACTGCTTCTTAAACAAATCACTTGGTTGGTTAATAAAGCAGATGACTTGGAAAATAGGGAGAGGAGAAATAACATCAGGATTTTCAGATTACCTGAAAACACAGAAGGTGAGGATATTATAGCAATAACCCACGCCTAGGTGTGGGTAATGCTGGATTTACCCACGGTTGGCATGGTTTGGTCCCAAGGGCAAAGCCCGGGGGACCAAACAAAGACAACTGTGGGTAAATCCCGCATTACCCACACCCAGAAGTGGGTTATTGCTATTATACTATGACATTATTTAAGAAAAGAAATAATTACTTTTCTTAAATAATGGCATTGTATAATGCCTCTTTGCTGCCCTTCCGCAGCTGTCTGGTATCAGCGGCAGTTCTGATGTACTGCGCATGCCTACGCATGCTTCAGAGCTGTGGCCAAAAGCAATGGAGAAAGCAAGATCTCCATTGCTTTTTACTGTTTCGCTATGTTAAATGGGTTTAACATAGCAAGACAGCTTTAAAATAAGCAACGGAGATGCCCGTTGCTTATTTTAAAGCTGTTGCGCTATGTTAAACCCATTTAACATAGCGAAACAGTAAAAAGCAATGGAGATCTTGCTTTCTCCATTGCTTTTAAACCTGTCTCGCTATGTTAAATGGGTTTAACATAGCGAGACAGCTTTAAAATAAGCAACGGAGATCTCCGTTGCTTATAAAGCTGTCTTGCTATGTTAAACCCATTTAACATAGCGAGACAGGTTTTAAAAAAAAGCAATGGAGAAAGCAAGATCTCCGTTGCTTTTTTACACACTGTGTCGCTATGTTAAAGGAGTTTAACATAGCAAGACAGCTTTAAAAAATGCAACGGAGATCTCCGTTGCTTTTTTTAAACCTGTGTCACTATGTTAAACTCTTTTAACATAACGAGACAGTGTTTTAAAAGAGACTTATACTAATGGAAAAAGTCCAGGCGACCGGACCTTTTTCCATTAGTATAAGTCGATTTACAATGTGCACGCTGGCCAATCAGTGTGCACGTTTTGGAATATTAATGGGGAGTCATGGTATAATATTTCCTTTTTATCAAGCTGGATCCCTGCCTTTTTAAATTAAAAAGAAGGACTTTCCTTTGGCATTGAGAGGGCACACAGTGCTCTTGGGAAACCTGCCACTAACTCAAACTCTCCTCGTAGGTCAATAATTATCAAATGTCTTCCATACTTGGACAAGGAACTGATTTTAAGATCTGCTTGGAGGAAGGCACCTCGAAAATATAAACAGAGCCTGTTAAGATTTGATAACAACTATTCATCTAGAATAATGGAACAAAGGAAAAAAGTGTGGCTAATGATAAAGTTTCTGAAACAAAATAACATCAAGGCACAACTTGCATATCCATCTAAGATAAGAATACTATATGCCAATGAGATGAGAATTTTATTGACTTAGAGGAAGCCTCTTCATTTATTAAAACTAATAATGTGATTACTTTACCAATAGATATGGATTGGATGTCACCTTCTCTCAAGAGATCAAATGAAACAAATGCCTGGACAGATGTAAAAAAAAAAAAAAAGAAGCAAAAGACTGATACTGTTGCAGCCAAATCTCTCAAAGCTTCTACTATGATATGAATTGTTTTAACATTACTTTAAAGGTCCGATTTTAATGCTTGGAATTTTAAAACAAAGGTAACTAACTACTGGAATCTTTATCTATATTTTTTGAAAATAGATGGCACATGAGAGTTTTCACATTACCTCAGGTATGTAAAACAGGGTACTTTTCTTTCACAAAAGGAGGGTTATATAGTACATAAAATATTTATACTGTAAATCAACATACATAGTATATGTGTATGTTCTCTTAATTTTCTCCTTTATTTTTCTCTCTCTACTCTCTTTTCTCATTATTATTTTAACTGCATCTTGTCTCCCTTTCTAAATTCTCTCCTATTTACTATACTAATATAGTCTGTATAAATTTAATAACTCACTATACATAGATAAATACTAGTCTAAAATAATCTAATTTTAAGGTAGACTAATTGGAATAGTGAACTTAATTAATTGTTATTACAATATTCATTAGATTAATGATAGTCACTGTTATGCTTATTGGGATTGGGGACATGTTCGTGATTAACTCTGAAATGTTCCATTCATGTACATATGTCCTTTGAATTATTTCCTTTTAGTATTAACAAATACATAAAAAAAAGGAGGGAAAATGTACTGTTGGTTAAGAGAAGTGTAGCTTTCTTCACATTCTATGTATGTTGCCATGGAAACAGTTAGCAACTGCTGCAGTTTCTAAGGACACTATGAACCTGCGAAGTGCATTTAGCCTCACAGATAAATAATAAGAAAAAGTAATGTTATTTATTTATTAAAATGAAAAGCAACCTAAGCAAGGTAAAATAAATACATAATAGGACTATTTGCAATATTTTATGATTTATCTTCATAGGATTACATATTCCTGGAAACACAACTGAAATGTTCCTAAATTGCATGTGCACTTAAATGTAGCTGCTTTATTAAAAGGTATTACTCAGTTTAACATGCTGATTTCACAAGTTGTCTGACTGTAAAAGTTACATTTTATATGTTACTTGAAATTCTCAGTCTCTGCTGCACTTGAAAAGATACATATTACTTTTTGCAACATGTTAACTTTGCAGTTACCTCACACTCTGTACAAACTCACTTGGTAACTGATAGCTATTCATTTAAAATATCAGTTTAAATATTAAATGTGCCCTTGAAATGGTATTGACATTTTGACAAAATATAATCTGAACTGTAAAATGAATTACTTGAAAGAAGTAATGCACAGGATTGCAAAGACAGTTCTTGACACTACAGTAAAAGTAAAAATATATATTCACAAGGAAGTATTGAAAAGTGGGTACTTATTATCACAACCACATTTTAGCGGTAATACCGCTCGCTTCCTGGTGGGTCAATTTAACTATAAGTATATACAGAATTACACTGACAATGTTAACTTTATTAAAAATCATTCTTTAGGTAGGAAAGACAGTATAACATGTAAGGAATGACTGCTTATTTCAAGCTATGCCGTTTGCCCGACATCATGTCACTGGAAATACATTTTCCACAGCAGTTATGTGTAACACATGCTCCATATCTCAAGCTGTGAGCCTGCTAAATGTAACAGACTCACACACTGACAGTTGTCCACTTGTCTACTGTTTCTTGACAGCTACAACAAAAAAAAAAAAAAAAAAAAAAAAGAAAAGACCAAGCAAAAAAAAAAAAAAAAACCTTTCAAATTTTGCAGCATGCAGTTTATAATAAGGTGATGGCAGGGAATGTGGTGACAACCCTTAACCCTTTTATTCTTTTACTGGTACCGTTATCAGTGCTGACATGTGAGTACATTCCGACGGCTTATCAGTGCATTACCGATCAAGAAGCGGCGAGTGCAAACAGCATAAGTACACCAAAAACATGATCTGCACCATTTTCGATACCCCTTCCTAAAACAACCTTTCAATGTGAAAGAAAACACACTTATTGACATAACAGCAGCATCAATGAAGCAAGTGGTATTACTGTGAAAATGTGGTTGCGATAATACGTAAGTACCAAAATGTTTTAGTCTTCCAGTTAAAATAGCTTACTGTCAACATTATGTGATATCAGAAAGTTTGAAGAGCTAGGAAATTATTATTATTTGTCTTTATAATGATATTTTAGTACATTATTAATTCGACCATTGTACTAAAATATTTCATTGCAGCCTGGAGGGCTTCATGGGACAAATATAGTATTCTGGCTGACATATGCTTGTTCATTATTAATTCAACCATTGTGTAGCTGCGGTGGTGCAGCGGTCGCCTTGTTGCCTCACAGCAAGAGGTTCTCTCATTCGATTTTTGGCTGTAGCACCTTCTGTGTGGAGTCTGCATGTCCTCCCCGTGTTTGAGTGGTGTTCGAAAGACATGCGCAAATGGGCATGCCTTCTTTGAAGGTTGGGCATCGGGCTGGCACCTCGGCACCGTAAAAATCAACTGGCAATCATTAGCGGATCAGCATTCCACTGTGGCGACCCCTAAATGGGAAAAGCTGAAAGAAGAACAATTAGACAGATGTTAGACTCTGCTTTGTTTAATGAATTGTGACATATGTTTATGAGAAAAAGTGGACTCAGTTATTCACATTGGACTACACATTCCTGGAAACGCAACTGAAATATCCCCAAATTACTTGTGAATCTAAATGAAACTGCCTGATTGATAAGCATAACTTCTAACAACTGGAATCCATAAGCTATCTGCTCTATATATTCTACATTATATATGTCACTTGCATATGACAGTCTCTATACCACATGAAAAAATACATATTATTTTTGCAACATGCTATATTTGCACTAATCATACATTCTAAACTAACTGAATTGGCAACTGACAAGTTATTTATTTGAAACATCAGTCTAAAAAGTGTGCCCTTGAAATATTGTTGCCGTTTTGACAAAACAAAACCTGAATTGAAAAAGGAATGATTTGAAGAAGTGAAGTATTGTACAGATTTCAAAGACAGCTACTGACACTACAATATAAGTAGAAATGTATACATGCAAGGAAAATTTGAAATGCTTTATACCTGTAGTTAAAATAGCTTTTTGTTAACTTTTTGCTTTATCAGAAAATTTAAAGAGCTAGGAAACTATTTCTAATTTGTCTTTATAATGTTTACTAAAGTGATGTTAGTCATTGACTTGTTTAATGGATTGCAGGTCATGTACAAGATGGACTACTGAATGTTATTTCTGTTTACCTATGTTTACTGAATGTCTTTTATTAGTACTGATTTAAAACAAGGGAAAGAAAGGGAAGGGAAATCTCTGTTTTTGGTCAAGGGAGGAGAGGCTTAAGAGTATTATAACTGCCCTGAGAACTCTCTAAGATGCTCTAAATACTTTTTGATTAATACTTACCTAAGGTAAGTCTTGATTACCATATAGGTACCTTCACATTCATTCTAGACCTGATGTGATTACCCATTCTGGAAGCAGGAGGTGCCCTATGCAGGATGGGAATTGTCAGGGTGATCATAGTTCATTCTTAGACTCTGCTTTGTAAATCTATAAATATGTAAAAGCACTGCACACTAGAATGCAGGGCGCCTCTACTCTGAATCAGGATACCACTGATAAGTCATGTCTTTTCATAAGTGTAAGTTGAAGTTGGTGAGCTGAAGAGTGGGAAAGTAAAGGAAGACAGTACACCTACAGTAAATTCATATTTCATTGGTAATCATTCATTGTCTCCTGCAGAGTCCTTTTAGTAAAATTATTTTAGTAATATCTATTTGTTGTTAGCTTATTTAGTGTATGCTACTCTGTTGCATTTAATTTATCCAAAATGACACATCTGACATGTTTGGGATCTCTTAAGGGTAACTAAATATTGGATATTTTTTAAGTCAACGTAACAATTGTTCACACTACTAACAGTCCATCCTGATATATAAAATACTATGAACAATAATAGAATAACATAGCATTTCATATCTCTTTTAACAAAATTCTCCATATAATAATTTAACTTATGGAGCTCAGTTGATATTGTTGGTTAAATGTATGAATGATAATCCAATAGATCTATCTTTATCTATTGGATTAGGAATAACTTAAATTCCATGTTTAATGGGAAATTCATATTTACTTGTATTTGATACTTTAGAATTAATGTTTTATAGAAGTACTTTTTTAAAGCCTGACCACAATTTTACCCTACTTGTATTTAAAGAAGAAAGAGCATTAAATTACACTCCCAAGTTTACACACATAAAAATAACATTCAGTGTTATCAGAGAATATGGTATAACTACTATAATCAAAAAAAAAAAAAAAAAAGAAGCAAAACGTTTCTTCCAACAATAACTTGAAATGGATTTAACATTCTTATCATTAAATACTAATGGCTTAAATAATGCAAATAAAAGATCAAACTTACTAAAATATTTAAAACTAAATAAGACATAAGTAGTATTTCTTCAGGGAATGCATTTTAAGACTAATGATAGTTTTATTTGGAACCCTAAGGATTATACAGGCTTAGCTCAATCCTCCTATAGAACAAAGACAAAAGGAGTATCAATTCTCTGGAAGAAAAACATAATCACTCCAAAAGTTATTTATAAATATGAAGACAAAGAAGTTCTATTAGCATTTGTTATCATTAAATTTGATAACAGAATATGGATCTTAGCGAATTTATATTGGTTCCCAGGAACTGGAGCAGGAACGGTTAAAAAACACTTAGATTTTATTTCCAACAATTATAAAGGAAAACTAATACTGGGAGGAGACTTTAATTGTACCTTAGAAGCTTCTGAAACCACCAAGAACTCTTTTTGCATAGCAACTATTTCAAAATCCTTAAAAAGATGGATTGATTCATTTAATTTAATAGACACTTTTAAAGTAAAAGATGATAAATCCTTATTATTTTCTCCTTAAAGACCATAGATTTGGAACACAAACCAGAATAGACAAATTACTCGTAGTTCAAGATTTACAAACAAAAATTCTCAATTTCTCAATAGTACCATGCCCCTTCTCAGATCATGACTCTCCGATAATGAAGCTCCAAATAGAGTTTAAACCTTTAATCCTCTCAACTAGAATTCCATCATGTATCATGAAAATTAGAGAATTCAGAACCTGGATGTTGTCAGAACTACAATTATTTCTTGAAATTAATAATACAACATAAATCAGTAGAGTCATAGTTTGGGACTCATTCAAAGCGTATTTATTTGGTAAGACCCTTAGCTGGTACAAAAACAAAGTTAGAGAGTGGGAAACTGAATCATTATTTATTTATTTATTTTATTTTACATTTGTTGACCAGGCTAGTCTAACTGGATACATGTCCATTTTCAGTAGAGGCCCGAGGAGAAAAGCTCCAACACATATACACACTATACTAATAAATGTTGCAACAGTACAAGCTTGACACAGCTGTTATTAAAAAAGTCCAATAATGTTGCAACAGTACAAGTTTGATGCAGCTGTTATTAAAAAAAGTACAATATTAATGGTGAGCATAATAGAAATAGTAAAGGTAATATACAAAAAGTTGTTTACTATATACATATATACATAGAATTAAATTGCAATATCATGGTTTATATGGATCATTATGGAGAAGTCAGTAGTTAGTACAGTATAGTATTAGGTGAAAAGTATACATAGGTATAAAGTAAAAAAGTTAGTCAGGGCTAGTACAAGGGCATAACCAATGTATACTAAGAAATAGTTTTAGTTTCTGTTAAAAAAGTGTTATTGAGGACAGAGATAAGAGTTCAGTGGGAAGTAGGTTCCAGTGTTTTCCTACAGAATTAGAGAACAAAGAGTCTCCTGCTAAGTTGTTCGATCTGCTAGTACTAATACGTAGTTTATTAGAGGACCGTAGATTCTTAAGATTGTTGTAGGGGGTAATGAGAGTAGAGAGTGTAGGAGTATTGGTGGGGTGATACAGGCTCTTATGGGTAATAACAAGCTGGTGAAATAGAAGCTGATTTTGGAACTCTAGCCATCCTAGTTGTTTTAGATTGCTACAATGATGAGTTCTAAAAGGATAGCCAGTGGCAAATCTAGCAATATTATTATAGGAAATTGCCAGTTTGTTGAGGTTGTTTTTTGAAAGATTAGTGTATATAGGTGAAGCATAGAGAAGAGGCATGCATGAAGGGGCATGCCTTCCTTGAAAGTTGTGCATCAGGGCTGGTAACTCGGCATGTAAAAATCCACTACCAAACATTAGCGGACCGGAGTTCCGCTGTGGCGACCCCTAACTGGGATAAGCCGAAAGACACAACAACAGCTATTGTGAGCCATGGGGCAGGTTTAGCCTTATTTCTAATGGAGCGTGATGGGGCATGATGGTCAAGGATGGCTAAGAATGTGGAATTAAAGTATTCCACTGCTTCATCTAGTGGGAGGGATTTTAGCGGTAACCAATTACAGTGTTTACGTTCTGAATGGAATAGTTCTGGATTAAAATGTTTTTTGGTCCGTATTGTCCTAAAGGTATTTGGGTAAGTTATGTTGGTTTTGTGCCTGATGATATATGTTAGTGAGTGGTCACTTAGATCATCAGGGAGGGTTCCTACTTTGTATGTTTGAAGAGAATTAGTAAGAATCCAATCTAAGGTGCTTTCTTTGTTATTGGTTTTATTGATCCTGGTTGGGGAGGTAATAGCTTGTGAGAAGCCATATAGGTTAATATGGGTGGTAGGATGTATAGTACTACAGGACAATATTAAAGTCTCCAAGGACTATAGTTTCTTGTGGAAGATTAGTAGACAGCCAGTTTAGAATATTTTCAAGGGTATTAATGTTATTTCCAGGGGGGAAGGTAAATACAAGCAATGTATATGGATTTACATGTGTTAACCTGAAATTTGGAAATGAGGATTTCAGCATTATTGTACACAGGTGGTCTAAGGTTTGCAGTGGTAACTTGTAGCTCTGTTTTATAAAGGATTGCTACCCCCTCCCTTTTTGTTTGTACGGTCTAATCTGAGGATATTGTAACCAGGTTGAGTGTCTTCATTGTCATTAATTGTAGGTTTTAGCCATGTTTCAGATAAACATAGGATGTCAAATAGGTGAATATCTAAGTGGGTGTGAAGGTGGTCAATTTTGTTGTTAATGCTACGTATGTTAAGATGTGCTATACAGAGTGAGTTAGAAGGTTTAATAGGGGCTTGTGTACTAGTAATGTTAAAGTTGCTTTGTTCAGTGGCTGAAGTATTGTTTGGGCCGGGGTTAGGATGAATGTCCCCATCTAGTAGGGCGTGGAGGTATATTCTATATATAGGGTTGTGAAACTTGCAGAAATGGTAAAGTGATTTTCTAAGATTTAGATTTGATGTACTTTATATGGGCCAATATATGATATTTGGCTTGTAAGTAGCACGGTCTAGTTGTGATGTTGATGTGGGTTTGGGAGATAGCTAGTAGTGGTGTGGAAGTGAATTTGGAGGGGAAGAGAAGATTGGGGTATAATGGTTGTTCATAGGAGGTTAATAGATAGGTAATAGTTAGAGGAGGTAAGAGAGAGGCCAAGAGTAAAAATTTTGTTTGACATGGAATGGATAATTTAGCCATTATCTTAGTATAAGATGTGGAATAAAAAGGGGGTATGTAGTATCAACAGTTAAGAAGAGTGTTACAAGGATGGCAGGGAGGTAATGTAATATGACCAGGTGAGGTGATTTGTCATGAAGGGTGGGAAGTGTTAATAAGGTGTGCTTATAGATTGGAGCAGATATGATGGGGGTGTGGTTTACAGGAATACATGTAGGACCACTGGGGGCAGGACGGAATTGAGGGCAGGGTAGGGGAGCGGAGTGAGCCCGCATGGCGAACAGAGTGGGTAGAGACAAGTGAGTGAAACAGCCAAGGTGAACAATCAGTGGAATGCTGACTGTTAGAGGTAAGTTAATTATGAGGTTGGTATAGAGTGAATAAGAAGTAGAATGGGAGAATAAAAAATGAGGAAAGTGGGTAATTAAAGCAGAACAGGGTTGTGTGGAAGGATGATAGTAGGAAGGGTATAGACAGCAGACAGTAGAATGAGTATTTTCTGGAATGGAGGGATAGTAAAAAGACAGGGAAAAGGTGCCACCTAGTGGACAGGCAGATGAATTACAACAGAAGTAGTTTCTGGGGAAGGCTAGACAAGGCTAGAAAGATGATCTATTTGGCTAGGGGAGGTAATGTTAAAGCAAGAGAGGTACTATATTTTGACTACAGGATATGGGGGGCGGGTATGGCTGCTGGCTGACCAGGCAGAGAAGCTTGCAATTAACAACAACAAGGAATAAGCAACCTACAAATTAATTTTAAAGTCAGTATGAGGACAACACATACTCTCTTCTTTCTTTTCTTGGAAGAGCACAGGGGTACACTTATAGGGTGATGTTACAGCTGGTAGGTTAGGATGGGTCCTTAGTTGTCTGGTGTGTTCTTATCTCCTAGTGGAGGGTAGGCAAGCTGGAGAGATAGGATGAGAAGCACAGGGGCCAGGAGCACACAGCAGCCAAGGGATAACTTAAGTAGTAAAGATTAGACTTGCAAAACAGACTCTTGACAACAAAATCTAAAAAAAATCAGAATTGTCCAGAAGTCAAAAAAGAAATAGAGGAATTAAATAAAAAATATAATGAAATTCTAACACACAAAACTTGTCTAGCCTTGGAAAAATTAAAAATAAACTCATTAGCCACCTTCCCCAGATATCTGCATAACTTATCTACAAGAATTAAAATACAATATAAAGAAAATAACATTAGTAGTATACATCATAAAAAGAAAGGGAAAAAAGTATCAGATATAGGAGACATCCTTGAAGCATTTCGGTTCCATTATATGGAACACTTCAAAAAAGAAGATTTAGATACCAACCAAATAAACTTAGATACAAACTTTATCAATATAAAAAAAATCCCGAAAACTTAAAACTAGACCTACAAAAACCTATATCCTACAATTAAATTGTTGATAAGATAAAACAAAAGTAAATCTAACAAAGCTCCAGGGATAAATGGGATAATTACAGAAATTTAGAAACTCTTCCCTTCAACAATAATCTCCCTTTTTCATAAAACTTTGCTTGAAGTCCAGTCAGAAGCAAAAATACCACCCTCATGGAAATATTCTCTCATAACACCAATTCTAAAAGATAATAAACCATCAGACCTTTGCACCTCATACAGACCTATATCTTTACTGAATAATGATTACAAAATATTCATGCCAATCCTAGCTAACAGAATGAAAATCCCACTTTCAAAGACAATTAATAATGATCAAACTGGATTTTTATATAACAGGCACACACATGATAATATTAAAAGCATACTGACTCTTATAGATTATGTGAATAAAGAAGATAGAGAAACACTTGTAATCAGATTAGACATAGAAACGGCCTTTGATTCCCTCAACTGGGAATATCTATTTAAAACTTTAGCATTATTTGAATTTCCACCTCCCTTCATCTTATTACTAAAAAACATATATATTAATAACTTAGCCTACATTAAATTAGGTCCTTTCACATCAGAGTCTATCCATATAACGAAAGGTACTAAACAAGGATGCCCCCTTTCTCCTATTTTATTTGCTTTGGCTATAGAAATACTTGCAGAAATAATACGCAATCATCCAAGAATAAAAGGAATAGAAGTCTATGACCATTACATATCTAAAGTAATGCTTTTTGCTGATGACATTTTATTAACCCTATCAAACTCTAGAGTCATTAGGAGAGCTAAAAGAAGTAATGGAGAAATTTTATAAGATTTCAGGTCTACATTTTAATAGATCAAAATCAAAATTTATATTTGTAAATAAGAAAAAAGAATTACAAGTTACAGATATTTAAATCCATTATAGGAAAACAAGAACTTACACTAAATTATTTAGGAATAGTGTTATGCAAAAATATAAACAAAACAATATTAATAAATTATAAAAACATTAATGAAGCAATAAAAATATATATAGAAAAGTGGAACAAAATTATATTTAACTTATTGCCGAAAATACTATCTGTAGCATTAGCAATACAGTTAATTCTTGAAAGATGCATTCTTAAAGAAATAAACTCATGTTTAATAAAATTTTTATGGTATCCCAAAAAGAATAGAGTAGCTCTAACTCATCATATTAGACCCTGGAAACAAGGAGGATTAAACTTCCCAGAAACAGAAACATATATAAAAGCATCTGTGCTTAAAATTACAATAGACTGGATAAACCCAAATTATTTTGCCAACTGGAAAGAATTAACAACGGCTATATTAACAAATGAATTTAATCTGTTAAAAAAAAATAATAGTAGACAAATCTAACAAACCCTGGTACATACTATGCATAAGTATACAATATAACATAACAAAACCGTCTAAAACAACACTGATTAATCATTACATCAATTCCTTTAGGAAACTTATCAATGCAAACATAGATCTAAAACTTTGGTTTGACCTTTTAACCCCATTTACCATCACTAAGAACTTTCCTCACAAAATATATAGGGAAACAATAACCTCCTGGGAACAAAATGGATTCTTATGCTGGTTTCAATGTGTAAATAAATTAAATGTTTTAGATATGCATATGATAAAAATTGCTTACAATATTCCAACACAGGACTGGCTAACCTTACAAAGCATTCTAATGTACACTCAAGATTTATGCAGATTAATTAATAATTCCTCATTTAAAGATATTCCAATTCTAATATGTTTTCTGTATGAATTTATATATAATAGTTGTGAAAAGAAAAATTCCATTTCAAATCTAGTTTTGTGTCTTTCGGCTTTTTTCCCGGTTAGGGGTCGCCACAACGGAACTCCGGTCTGCTAATGATTGGTAGAAGATTTTTACGTGCCGAGTTACCAGCTCTGATGCACAACCTTCAACAAAGGTACACCCCTTCACGCATGTCTCCACACAGAAGACGCATTAGCTGAGAATCGAATGGACAACATCTTTCTGTGAGTCGACAATGCTACCACAGCACATAAAGAGTTAATAACATATAAAACAATTCCCAAACCATTATACTGGCAGTTCTTAAGAAAAGGTCAGTCATTTGCAGTTAACAGAAGAAATTAAAACTAGCATCTTACTATCAGTTAATTACACCTCTAACACACAGTACTGGAAAATATTTAACTGGAAATACTTACACAGAGCATTTTTAACACCAGATAGAATTAAAAAGATCAGTACTACTACAAATGTTTTTTTTGCTGGAGTTGTGAATAGTCAAATAAAGCAGACTGGAGTCATATTTTTTATGAATGTAATAAAATTAAATTATATTGGAATGGAATTGATCATTTTTTACAAGCTTTATTTAATTAATCCTTTACCTTAACTAAAGTATTGATTATACTAAATGTAAATGAAGGTCCCTACCTGAATAAGACAAATATTAATCAATTATTACATCCAAGTCAATCTATCACATCTATCCCACAAGGCACTGACAAAGACAATCCTAAACAAACTGCTAATGCCTTTAACACCTTTTTTACCAAAGCAATTCAAACTCTTGCCTGTCAGCTCTCTCCTCAAAACATAACAACATCTAAATCTGACTCTAACCCACCTCCTCCTTTTCTCTTCCAACCTGTCCCCACATCATTTATTCTCACCCTTATCCAAAAACTGAAACCATGTACTCTTTCTGCTGACCAACTACCCTCAGAATACCTACAGAAAGCAGCCAAATCTATTGCGTACCCAATCTCCATCCTCATCAATAGAACCATCACTGAAGGATATATCCCCAAACTTTGGAAAGTCTCTCATATTATTCCCTTTCATAAAGGAGGAGACTCCACTGAACTCTCCAACTATCGACCCATAGCCCTACTTTCTCCTCTATCTAAGATCATGGAAAGATTTTTCTATAGGCAATTGCTAGACCACCTTCTCCATAATAACCTGCTTTCCAACACCCAACATGGGTTTCGACCTTCCCATAGCACAACTACTGCCCTCCTTTCCTTTGACACCATCAATAACAACAGAAACCTTAACATGCTTTCCTCTGCACTTTTCATAGACCTGTCCAAGGCTTTCGACATGGTAACTCACACTATACTCATAAACATTCTCAAATCTCTGTCTCTTGACCCACTAGCTATAAAATGGTTCCATTCCTACTTAAATAATAGACATCAAGCTGTACTCTGGAACAACGCTCTTTCTACCCAGCTACCTGTTAATATTGGTGTTCCTCAAGGCTCCATACTGGGCCCTCTCCTGTTCTCTATATTCATCAATGACCTTCACCTGGTAGTTCCCCAAGCTAAATGTATCCAATATGCAGATGACTCCACACATATGCTCAGCCACAACTACATCAGAACTTCACTCCATATCTCAAAACATATTCAACTCCGTAGAACTATGGTTTACAAAATGCTGTCTCCTATTAAACCCTAAAAAAACTAAACTTCTTCTTTTTACACCTACCAGTAAATCTCCCCCAATAGACTTCACTGTATCATCCTATGATGGCACACTTATATCCCAAGCTCTAATGACCAAACTACTAGGTATCACCATTGATAATAACCTAAACTTTGAAGCCCATATCAACAACATTTTAAAAACTACAAATGAAAAATAGGCTCTCTGTTTAGGATTAAATCCTTCCTCACTCCTGCAACAAGAATAACCATTGCCCACACCCATTTAATCTCCACCCTTCTTTTTGCCTCACCCATGTTTACCAATCTGTCAAAAAATAAACTTAAGAAACTAGAAAACTCCTATAATAGCATAGCCTGATTTGCCACAGGTAACCCATATAGAACACATCACTGTATTAATCTAAAGCATCTTGGGTGGCTTGAATTTCAGCAACAGCTAAAATATAATCAACTGGCCATCGTCCACAAAATACTTTATCAGCCTGCCAAAACACCCATCCTATCTAACCTTATTCACCCCTATGATAACCTTAAGTCCCTAAGATCATCACAAACATTTCTTGTATACATCAATAAATCAAATAATAGAGCTGGAGACTCTCTGTTTTCTAATTCTATTGGAAAAACCAGGAACCTGCTTCTCTCTGAACTTACTGCACTTCCCTCTACTACTCTGTTTAAAAATAAACTTAAGCTCTTCCTGAAAACACATTGGATGTGCCCTGTTCTAAACCTGACTGACCAACATATCCCTTATTACCTTAATCAACCTACCTTCTCATCTCTGAAAATATTCCATCTTTACAACTTATTATGCTTCTATTCTCTTAAACTATTTCATATTAAATACTACTATGCTTCCTCTCCATCATAGTGCTAGCTATTACTGGATTCATTAAAAAGTAACACATATTATTCTAGATATATTACCTAACTGTTTCTCCATTTCATTTTCCTTTATCTTCCTTTCTTATCAACATCTACACTATTGTTTTTCTTCTCTTTTCTTAACTAGTATTCTTTAGCAACAATTAAATATAACTTCTTATTAACTATACTAAGTTTTTTTCAAATATATGTAACCTTCTTTATGTACTTTATAAATTTGCAACCTCGTATTTATTTCTCTTATCTTTACAATAAAATGCATTTGCATTCTAAATATGTAATTCTGTAAATGTGAATTTGATTTGTATTGTGTGGAGCTTTTCTCCCCGGGCCTCTACTGAAAATGGATATATATCCAGCTAGACTAGCCCGGTCAACCAATGTAAAATAAAAATAAAAATAAAAATAAAATAAATGTATTTGTTATAGGCAATACTTGCTATATCTAGGAAATGCGTAACCAGAAGGTGGAATTCAAATACACCCCCAACCTTGGAAGAATTCTACACTTTACTGAAGACAATTGCATCGATGGAAATAAAAATCAAAGAACTACAAATCTATTCCAGGCCATTGGTAAATAATCCTTGGAAGAAAGTTATATCTTTGTTGGACACTTTGCAATAATCAATATTGTATCTCTGATAACTGATCTGTTAATTCTATATTCAATAACATACAGTGTATATAACTGAAAGTCAGGCTATTGTAAATATTGTATATAGTTGTTTAAAATGATATTTAAAAATATTATGTAAATGTTATTTTAATTGAAAATAAAAAAAAATATTTGAGGAAGACTTGTTTTGTCAGGATATTACATTTCTATTGCCATACAAACAATATGAGACTCTTGCTGCCATATTCTCTAGTGTATGTAGTACTTGCCTTGAACAATACAAGCTTTATACTAGCAACTAATTTACTACTACTTTTATTTTTATTTTCTATGACAGTAAAAACATGAGTATTACTAACCTGCCTGGTGTCGCAACCGCGCTTTGCAACAGATGTGGGCCTCCTGGTTCGCGGCCCACTCCGTTGCAGCTGTGGGGGACATAAGAGGAATATTTAAAGATACCTATCCATGATATACCTGAGCCGGCACTTATTACACACATACTGGGCTGATACTTACACACATCTGGAACATCCCCTGATGCTCTAGCCTCTTGCAGCCACTCCTCCAAGAGGTCCCCCTTCTGCCGCTTCAGGTTGGCATAGTGGTGCCTGACCTGATCACAAGTTCAGGGTATACCAATGGCACTAGTGAGGTCATGGGTGAGATGGTCCCAGGCCTCTGCCTTATATTGGGAGCCCTGGTGCTGGCCCTGCAGCAGTCTCTTTGCATAGTCTTTAACTAGGGGTCCTGACATGATCTTGGACTCTGGATGCACCAGCGCTGTGCCCGGAAAAGCACTCCTTCTCCTCTTACTGCCATAGTGCCTGCAAGGAGAAGTTACAACCAGTTATGAGATGTATTCCCGCCTCTTGGGTTTAAGTAGGGCCAATTTCCCACACTTTTCCGTGATTGGCCAGTTTTGACAAGGCTAAGCTATGGGCAAACCTGCTTACCTAAGGTTGGCATTGTTTAAAGGGGTATACCCCTGGACACAAAAAATTAGCTGGTCTACACATTGGTCACACCTCCTAAGCTGGCCTGTGCAATGCTTAGCATTGCTTACATTAGACCTTCATTATATTGCCTTTTTGGCATTGTGTTATTATTCATTACACCTTATATGTATGCCTGGTATCCCTGATTGATGTGTATGTACACTCTGTGGGGTCCTTGTGATTTATTGGGGACTTCAACAGTCCATTACAATTACACCTCACTTCTGGGCTTACTGCTGTACTCCAGTTCACATATTTATGTTATGTAGTGGGTTATGGCAAATATGACTGTATACTGATACCTTTTACAGGTTCAGTTTGGTTATATTATGGTGGGGACATGTTTACTACTACCTCATTCTTCCGTACTTCTGTGATGGCTTGGTGGATAACTACTGGGACTATAGTATATAGGATCCTGGGTTCGAGACTTGCATGGGTGTTTATTTTCTTGATGGGCAGAACAAGGGCTGTTAGATACAGAGTGATTAAGGCACTTTTGAGCAGTTGTAAGCGGGTTTGCATGACGGTAAGCACTGCTAACTTGCCATTACATATCCTTACAGATAGTTAGCTTTAGAATTGCTTAGCCAGTGTAAGCATTACTCACCACCATGCAAATGGGCTTACACCCGCTAACTAGTGCTTAATTATGCTTACTACTGCTTATTTCTGCTTTGACTTGCTTACTAGTGCCTTATTCATTATGATACTGACACCTCACATGTGCATTTACTGCAGTACTCCAGTTAATAAATATATGTTATTTAGTGGGTTATGCAACAAAAATATTGGTCATAACGTGCTTTGCCATGTAAAATAGAATCTGCTGCAGTGGGATTCGAACCAGGAATGGCTGCTCGTTAGGCAAATGCTCTGCCCACTACACTATTGCTGTGATGTTTTTTTGTATATATCTTCCGTGTTATCCTCTTCAGCCTTTTAAGCTTCTTTAACCATAGCTAAGCGATGGGCACACCCTCGCACCTACAGTTAGCTTCAGTCGGATTTTTTTTTTAAAAATTAGGGTTTCTTCATTTTATTACTGCATTCTGTTGCTGTTATTCACAAGGGGACTGTTAGTGGGGATATGTGGAAACTTGTGAGCGGTCTTGCTCATTGCATACCCCTTTCTACTGTTCTACATTGCAGGGGCATGTTTATTCTGAGAGCTCTGCTCTCAGACACACCCCTGCACTCTTACACGCTCCATGTAAGCTTAGTCCTGCATGGAAGTTTAGTAAATCTGGGGAATTATTTTTATTTTATGTAGTGTAAGGGTTGAAGATCACTCGTGTAAATTGATCATATTGGTTAATATTCCATAAGTAGAACTGGGGTGCACATAAATGTTCATATTGGCATTAAATGACAATGTTTGCTACTGTAATTTCTCAGGAAAATAAAGAAAATATGAATTATGTTCAGATTGCTGCCAGAGCTCCTTATTTTTTGTTAAATTTAAATATCTGAAACTGGACCACATCTAACTGAATTATAAATGCTAATCTTAAATCAGCAAGTTCAGGCCAAAATGTGATCCCTTACCCAGCTGTTCTTGTCTAAGCCCCCCCCCTACCGCATTTCATCCCAATCAACCCTCCTTCCATTTAACCCTTTCATCCCCCCACACACTTACCTGTCACTGATATATTTGTCTAAGCCCTAATGAAGATGTCCCTGGACAAATTGGTTTGTTATCAAACCTCATTTCTTCCCCAATATAGTGAATGTAGAACACCTTTTGATTATGGGCCTTGTAAGTAAAATTGTACTTTATTTTGTGTTACACATAGTTCATTAAACTTTAACTATCACTAGAAAAATCAAGGTAGCTGCCTTACAGCTTATACTGTACTTCTGCCTTAGCATTCTCCTTAATAAAAGTTTCACCTTCAACAGTACCTCACTAATAGTGCAAAATTAATTAAACAGTTTTAGAAAACTTTAACACATACATTCAGCCATCTATTTACATCTGTTGTAAAAAGCTACTAGTTTTTTGACCACTACAACTCATCTTTGTTTCATAACAAAGAAGTAGAATGGGAGAATAAAAAGGATGAAAGTGGGTAATTAAAGCAGAACAGGTTTGTGTGGAAGGATGATAGTAGGAAGGGTATAGACAGCAGACCTGGGGTCCTTGAGTATATATGAAAAAGTTAACAGCGTTAACACTGAAACCTCACTGCATGTTGTTATAACTCATGTCTTAAGATAATAATTATGCTGCAAATACTAGGAAAGGGCTTCTGTTTTTGTTATGAAAGGAACAATCCATCTGGTAATCTTTATACTAGAAAAACTTCAACCAGATGTATAATAATTCCCTGCTGGCATATTTGTAATTGTTTTCCAAGTATGAAATGCCATTATATCGTTACATATTCTGTACAAATGAGTTCTCATCTGTCTCAACAAATGAGAATGTGGAGGAAAGCATGTGACAAAAAGTCCATGCAACCGGTGTTTCCATGCCAACCAGCACAGTCCAGAAATAAGGTGTCCAGTAATAGTGTGTCAAAGCGTAGTCACTGGGAATTACAGCACTCTTTCTGTTTGCTTTACTCCTCAAACTGGTCATCCCTGATAGCTTTTTCTGGCTCACTACCAAAGGGTCATATCATCCATATGACCTAATAACTCTTATGGACATTGCTGTGCCGTGTTAAGTTGCCCTTTTTCATCCATGCAAATATAGTCCTCATTGCATCAGTTTTCATTTCAGGAATCTGTCCTCAGTAATCTTTCAAATATCACAGGGCTAGACCCAGAGTGTAAAACACTTTTTTTTTTCTAATTATTTTCATCCTTGAAGGCTTCAGCAGCAGGCATAATATCCTGTTCTCCCTTAAAAAGTTCAGTATATATCCTGCTTTTTATTTTTATTTATTATTTATTTATTTTTTTTATGGAACAGAAAATGATGCTGGGTGTGGCTTAATTATATTTGGCCACTCTGCAATACTGGAACCACCTTAGTATCCATTGTCTACCTGTGCAGCCCAGCATTTTAGTGAGAAATATGTGTGGCAGAACTATATCTGATGATGTGTGTGATACCAAAACTCCATTTTCATATCGTACTAGACACTTGTGAGTTTACCACTAGCAGCTAGATAAACTCCTAGTATGTAAAGTAATTTCTTGCAGTTCCTTTACAGCTGAAGTGGAGTGAGCTCTCTCGCTCTTGTTCGGGCTAACAGATATATTAGTTTTGCACCATGCTGTCATTGTGTTAGTAAGGGTGCTCGTGTAATTCCATATTCTGGGTATGTTGTTCCATATGTGCAACATCTTGGTGGAGCTCTTCAATACAGCCCTATATCTTGTCCACTTAAGATATGAGCAACCTAATGCATTACTTAATACACTAACATTATCTTCTCTGTTTCACCATATATACCTTTTAGGGTAGATACACAACCTAATGCATTATATAATAAGCTAACATGTTCTATATCTATTTCTTGATATACACCGTTCAGGGTAGATACAAAAACTAATGCATTACATAATCAGATAACATTATATTCTATATCTGTTTCTTGATATATACCACTTAGGATAAGCACCTAACCTAATCTATTAAATAATAAGCTAACATTATATTCAATATCTGTTTCTCAAAAAAAACATCCACAATAGATGCCCAGCTTAATGGCAGCTGATTCTCCTCATGATAATATTTTGTGATGCTTAATCCTTACAGTTTATCCATCATGCTTAATTGCCACTTACAAGCATTGTCACTCTTAATTATTCAAAGTAAATTCTCTCCAAGGTCACTGGGCTTACTTGGTAGAATGGGTATGTCTTGTGCTCCTGGAATTGTAAGTTGCTACCTCGTTTCTGACCACACTGCTCACCTCTTTCTTAAGTACACTGGATATTTTCTGGACATCCAATCACACTGAGTTGGACATTCTGATACAACCTACCTCATCAGATCGACTTCCTCCTCATGAATATGTACATCCATTTCACGGCCTTGCCAGTTCACCTAATGACATGTCTTAGAGATGGGAAAAGAAAATCAATACCTCTACAAACCCTCATGTAGACACAGGGAGATAATAAAGAGTCAATGGAGATGCTGGAAACTGAACCAGATGTAGACACAGGGAGATAATAAAGAGTCAATGGAGATGCTGGGAACTGAGCCAGATGTAGACACAGGGAGATAATAAAGAGTCAATGGAGATGCTGATTCTAGGAAGTGAGCCAGATGTAGTCACAGGGAGATAATAAAGAGTCAATGGAGATGCTGATTCTAGGAACTGAGCCAGATGTAGACACAGGGAGATAATAAAGAGTCAATGGAGACGCTGATTCTAGGAACTGAACCAGATGTAGACACAGGGAGATAATAAAGAGTCAATGGAGATGCTGATTCTAGGAACTGAACCAGATGTAGACACAGGGAGATAATAAAGAGTCAATGGAGACACTGATTCTAGGAACTGAACCAGATGTAGACACAGGGAGATAATAAAGAGTCAATGGAGACGCTGATTCTAGGAACTGAACCAGATGTAGACACAGGGAGATAATAAAGAGTCAATGGAGACGATGATTCTAGGAACTGAACCAGATGTAGACACAGGGAGATAATAAAGAGTCAATGGAGACGCTGATTCTAGGAACTGAGCCAGATGTAGACACAGCGAGATAATAAATAGTCAATGGAGATGCTGATTCTAGGAACTGAACCAGATGTAGACACAGGGAGATAATAAAGAGTCAATGGAGACGCTGATTCTAGGAACTGAACCAGATGTAGACACAGGGAGATAATAAAGAGTCAATGGAGACGCTGATTCTAGGAACTGAACCAGATGTAGACACAGGGAGATAATAAAGAGTCAATGGAGATGCTGATTCTAGGAACTGAACCAGATGTAGACACAGGGAGATAATAAAGAGTCAATGGAGACGCTGATTCTAGGAACTGAACCAGATGTAGACACAGGAAGATAATAAAGAGTCAATGGAGATGCTGATTCTAGGAACTGAACCAGATGTAGACACAGGGAGATAATAAAGAGTCAATGGAGACGCTGATTCTAGGAACTGAGCCAGATGTAGACACAGCAAGACAATAAAGAGTCAATGGAGACGCTGATTCTATGAACTGAACCAGATGTAGACACAGGGAGATAATAAAGAGTCAATGGAGACACTGATTCTAGGAACTGAGCCAGATGTAGACACAGGGAGATAATAAAGAGTCAATGGAGACGCTGATTCTAGGAACTGAACCAGATGTAGACACAGGGAGATAATAAAGAGTCAATGGAGACGCTGATTCTAGGAACTGAACCAGATGTAGACACAGGGAGATAATAAAGAGTCAATGGAGATGCTGATTCTAGGAACTGAACCAGATGTAGACACAGGAGATAATAAAGAGTCAATGGAGACGCTGATTCTAGGAACTGAACCAGATGTAGACACAGGGAGATAATAAAGAGTCAATGGAGACGCTGATTCTAGGAACTGAGCCAGATGTAGACACAGGGAGATAATAAAGAGTCAATGGAGACGCTGATTCTAGGAACTGAGCCAGATGTAGACACAGGGAGATAATAAAGAGTCAATGGAGATGCTGATTCTAGGAACTGAGCTAGATGTTGACACAGGGAGATAATAAAGAGTCAATGGAGATGCTGATTCTAGGAACTGAACCAGATGTAGACACAGGGAGATAATAAAGAGTCAATGGAGACGCTGATTCTAGGAACTGAACCAGATGTAGACACAGGGAGATAATAAAGAGTCAATGGAGACGCTGATTCTAGGAACTGAGCCAGATGTAGACACAGGGAGATAATAAAGAGTCAATGGAGATGCTGATTCTAGGAACTGAGCCAGATGTAGACACAGGGAGATAATAAAGAGTCAATGGAGATGCTGATTCTAGGAACTGAACCAGATGTAGACACAGGGAGATAATAAAGAGTCAATGGAGACGCTGATTCTAGGAACTGAACCAGATGTAGACACAGGAAGATAATAAAGAGTCAATGGAGATGCTGATTCTAGGAACTGAACCAGATGTAGACACGGAGATAATAAAGAGTCAATGGAGATGCTGATTCTAGGAACTGAACCAGATGTAGACACAGGGAGATAATAAAGAGTCAATGGAGATGCTGATTCTAGGAACTGAACCAGATGTAGACACAGGGAGATAATAAAGAGTCAATGGAGACACTGATTCTAGGAACTGAGCCAGATGTAGACACAGGGAGATAATAAAGAGTCAATGGAGACACTGATTCTAGGAACTGAGCCAGATGTAGACACAGGGAGATAATAAAGAGTCAATGGAGATGCTGATTCTAGGAACTGAGCCAGATGTAGACACAGGGAGATAATAAAGAGTCAATGGAGATGCTGATTCTAGGAACTGAGCCAGATGTAGACACAGGGAGATAATAAAGAGTCAATGGAGATGCTGATTCTAGGAACTGAGCCAGATGTAGACACAGGGAGATAATAAAGAGTCAATGGAGACACTGATTCTAGGAACTGAGCCAGATGTAGACACAGGGAGATAATAAAGAGTCAATGGAGATGCTGATTCTAGGAACTGAGCCAGATGTAGACACAGGGAGATAATAAAGAGTCAATGGAGATGCTGATTCTAGGAACTGAACCAGATGTAGACACAGGGAGATAATAAAGAGTCAATGGAGACACTGATTCTAGGAACTGAACCAGATGTAGACACAGGGAGATAATAAAGAGTCAATGGAGACGCTGATTCTAGGAACTGAACCAGATGTAGACACAGGGAGATAATAAAGAGTCAATGGAGATGCTGATTCTAGGAACTGAACCAGATGTAGACACAGGGAGATAATAAAGAGGCAATGGAGACGCTGATTCTAGGAACTGAGCCAGATGTAGACACAGGGAGATAATAAAGAGTTAATGGAGACGCTGATTCTAGGAATTGAGCCAGATCTAGACACAGGGAGATAATAAAGTGTCAACGGAGACACTGATTCTAGGAACTGAACCAGATGTAGACACAGGGAGATAATAAAGAGTCAATGGAGAGGCTGATTCTAGGAACTGAACCAGATGTAGACACAGGGAGATAATAAAGAGTCAATGGAGACACTGATTCTAGGAACTGAACCAGATGTAGACACAGGGAGATAATAAAGAGTCAATGGAGATGCTGATTCTAGGAACTGAACCAGATGTAGACACAGGGAGATAATAAAGAGTCAATGGAGACGCTGATTCTAGGAACTGAGCCAGATGTAGACACAGGGAGATAATAAAGAGTCAATGGAGATGCTGATTCTAGGAACTGAGCCAGATGTTGACACAGGGAGATAATAAAGAGTCAATGGAGACGCTGATTCTAGGAACTTAGCCAGATGTAGACACGGAGATAATAAAGAGTCAATGGAGATGCTGATTCTAGGAACTGAACCAGATGTAGACACAGGGAGATAATAAAGAGTCAATGGAGACGCTGATTCTAGGAACTGAGCCAGATGTAGACACAGGGAGATAATAAAGAGTCAATGGAGATGCTGATTCTAGGAACTGAACCAGATGTAGACACAGGGAGATAATAAAGAGTCAATGGAGACGCTGATTCTAGGAACTGAACCAGATGTAGACACAGGGAGATAATAAAGAGTCAATGGAGATGCTGATTCTAGGAACTGAGCCAGATGTAGACACAGGGAGATAATAAAGAGTCAATGGAGATGCTGATTCTAGGAACTGAGCCAGATGTAGACACAGGGAGATAATAAAGAGTCAATGGAGATGCTGATTCTAGGAACTGAGCCAGATGTAGACACAGGGAGATAATAAAGAGTCAATGGAGACGCTGATTCTAGGAACTGAACCAGATGTAGACACAGGGAGATAATAAAGAGTCAATGGAGATGCTGATTCTAGGAACTGAACCAGATGTAGACACAGGAGATAATAAAGAGTCAATGGAGATGCTGATTCTAGGAACTGAGCCAGATGTAGACACAGGGAGATAATAAAGAGTCAATGGAGACACTGATTCTAGGAACTGAGCCAGATGTAGACACAGGGAGATAATAAAGAGTCAATGGAGACGCTGATTCTAGGAACTGAGCCAGATGTAGACACAGGAAGATAATAAAGAGTCAATGGAGATGCTGATTCTAGGAACTGAGCCAGATGTAGACACAGGGAGATAATAAAGAGTCAATGGAGATGCTGATTCTAGGAACTGAGCCAGATGTAGACACAGGGAGATAATAAAGAGTCAATGGAGATGCTGATTCTAGGAACTGAACCAGATGTAGACACAGGGAGATAATAAAGAGTCAATGGAGATGCTGATTCTAGGAACTGAACCAGATGTAGACACAGGGAGATAATAAAGAGTCAATGGAGATGCTGATTCTAGGAACTGAGCCAGATGTAGACACGGAGATAATAAAGAGTCAATGGAGATGCTGATTCTATGAACTGAACCAGATGTAGACACAGGGAGATAATAAAGAGTCAATGGTGACACTGATTCTAGGAACTGAGCCAGATGTAGACACAAGGAGATAATAAAGAGTCTGTGGAGATGCTGATTCTAGGAACTGAACCAGATGTAGACACAGGGAGATAATAAAGAGTCAATGGAGACGCTGATTCTAGGAACTGAACCAGATGTAGACACAGGGAGATAATAAAGAGTCAATGGAGACGCTGATTCTAGGAACTGAACCAGATGTAGACACAGGAGATAATAAAGAGTCAATGGAGACGCTGATTCTAGGAACTGAACCAGATGTAGACACAGGGAGATAATAAAGAGTCAATGGAGATGCTGATTCTAGGAACTGAGCCAGATGTAGACACAGGAGATAATAAAGAGTCAATGGAGATGCTGATTCTAGGAACTGAACCAGATGTAGACACAGAGAGATAATAAAGAGTCAATGGTGAAGCTGATTCTAGGAACTGAGCCAGATGTAGACACAGGAGATAATAAAGAGTCAATGGAGATGCTGATTCTAGGAACTGAGCCAGATGTAGACACAGGGAGATAATAAAGAGTCAATGGAGACGCTGATTCTAGGAACTGAGAACTTAACCAGATGTAGACACAGGGAGATAATAAAGAGGCAATGGATACGCTGATTCTACAAACTGAACCAGATGTAGACACAGAGAGATAATAAAGAGTCAATGGAGACGCTGATTCTAGGAACTGAGCCAGATGTAGACACAGGGAGATAATAAAGAGTCAATGGAGACGCTGATTCTAGGAACTGAGCCAGATGTAGACACAGGGAGATAATAAAGAGTCAATGGAGATGCTGATTCTAGGAACTGAGCCAGATGTAGACACAGGGAGATAATAAAGAGTCAATGGAGATGCTGATTCTAGGAACTGAACCAGATGTAGACACAGGGAGATAATAAAGAGTCAATGGAGATGCTGATTCTAGGAACTGAACCAGATGTAGACACAGGGAGATAATAAAGAGTCAATGGAGATGCTGATTCTAGGAACTGAACCAGATGTAGACACAGGGAGATAATAAAGAGTCAATGGAGATGCTGATTCTAGGAACTGAACCAGATGTAGACACAGGGAGATAATAAAGAGTCAATGGAGACGCTGATTCTAGGAACTGAGCCAGATGTAGACACAGGGAGATAATAAAGAGTCAATGGAGATGCTGATTCTAGGAACTGAACCAGATGTAGACACAGGTAGATAATAAAGAGTCAATGGAGATGCTGATTCTAGGAACTGAGCCAGATGTAGACACAGGGAGATAATAAAGAGTCAATGGAGACGCTGATTCTAGGAACTGAACCAGATGTAGACACAGGGAGATAATAAAGAGTCAATGGAGACGCTGATTCTAGGAACTGAGCCAGATGTAGACACAGGGAGATAATAAAGAGTCAATGGAGATGCTGATTCTAGGAACTGAACCAGATGTAGACACAGGAAGATAATAAAGAGTCAATGGAGATGCTGATTCTAGGAACTGAACCAGATGTAGACACAGGAGATAATAAAGAGTCAATGGAGACGCTGATTCTAGGAACTGAACCAGATGTAGACACAGGGAGATAATAAAGAGTCAATGGAGACGCTGATTCTAGGAACTGAACCAGATGTAGACACAGGGAGATAATAAAGAGTCAATGGAGATGCTGATTCTAGGAACTGAACCAGATGTAGACACAGGGAGATAATAAAGAGTCAATGGAGATGCTGATTCTAGGAACTGAGCCAGATGTAGACACAGGGAGATAATAAAGAGTCAATGGAGATGCTGATTCTAGGAACTGAACCAGATGTAGACACAGGGAGATAATAAAGAGTCAATGGAGATGCTGATTCTAGGAACTGAGCCAGATGTAGACACAGGGAGATAATAAAGAGTCAATGGAGACGCTGATTCTAGGAACTGAGCCAGATGTAGACACAGAGAGATAATAAAGAGTCAATGGAGACACTGATTCTAGGAACTGAACCAGATGTAGACACAAGGAGATAATAAAGAGTCAATGGAGACGCTGATTCTAGGAACTGAGCCAGATGTAGACACAGGGAGATAATAAAGAGTCAATGGAGACGCTGATTCTAGGAACTGAGCCAGATGTAGACACAGCAAGACAATAAAGAGTCAATGGAGACGCTGATTCTAGGAACTGAGCCAGATGTAGACACAGGGAGATAATAAAGAGTCAATGGAGATGCTGATTCTAGGAACTGAACCAGATGTAGACACAGGGAGATAATAAAGAGTCAATGGAGACGCTGATTCTAGGAACTGAACCAGATGTAGACACAGGGAGATAATAAAGAGTCAATGGAGATGCTGATTCTAGGAACTGAACCAGATGTAGACACAGGGAGATAATAAAGAGTCAATGGAGACGCTGATTCTAGGAACTGAACCAGATGTAGACACAGGGAGATAATAAAGAGTCAATGGAGATGCTGATTCTAGGAACTGAACCAGATGTAGACACAGGGAGATAATAAAGAGTCAATGGAGATGCTGATTCTAGGAACTGAGCCAGATGTAGACACAGGGAGATAATAAAGAGTCAATGGAGATGCTGATTCTAGGAACTGAACCAGATGTAGACACAGGAAGATAATAAAGAGTCAATGGAGATGCTGATTCTAGGAACTGAACCAGATGTAGACACAGGGAGATAATAAAGAGTCAATGGAGACGCTGATTCTAGGAACTGAACCAGATGTAGACACAGGGAGATAATAAAGAGTCAATGGAGATGCTGATTCTAGGAACTGAGCCAGATGTAGACACAGGGAGATAATAAAGAGTCAATGGAGACGCTGATTCTAGGAACTGAGCCAGATGTAGACACAGGGAGATAATAAAGAGTCAATGGAGACACTGATTCTAGGAACTGAACCAGATGTAGACACAAGGAGATAATAAAGAGTCAATGGAGACGCTGATTCTAGGAACTGAGCCAGATGTAGACACAGGGAGATAATAAAGAGTCAATGGAGACGCTGATTCTAGGAACTGAACCAGATGTAGACACAGGGAGATAATAAAGAGTCAATGGAGACGCTGATTCTAGGAACTGAGCCAGATGTAGACACAGGAGATAATAAAGAGTCAATGGAGATGCTGATTCTAGGAACTGAACCAGATGTAGACACAGGGAGATAATAAAGAGTCAATGGAGATGCTGATTCTAGGAACTGAACCAGATGTAGACACAGCGAGATAATAAAGAGTCAATGGAGACGCTGATTCTAGGAACTGAACCAGATGTAGACACAGGGAGATAATAAAGAGTCAATGGAGATGCTGATTCTAGGAACTGAACCAGATGTAGACACAGGGAGATAATAAAGAGTCAATGGAGATGCTGATTCTAGGAACTGAGCCAGATGTAGACACAGAGAGATAATAAAGAGTCAATGGAGATGCTGATTCTAGGAACTGAACCAGATGTAGACACAGGGAGATAATAAAGAGTCAATGGAGATGCTGATTCTAGGAACTGAGCCAGATGTAGACACAGGGAGATAATAAAGAGTCAATGGAGACGCTGATTCTAGGAACTGAGCCAGATGTAGACACAGGGAGATAATAAAGAGTCAATGGAGACACTGATTCTAGGAACTGAACCAGATGTAGACACAAGGAGATAATAAAGAGTCAATGGAGACGCTGATTCTAGGAACTGAGCCAGATGTAGACACAGGGAGATAATAAAGAGTCAATGGAGATGCTGATTCTAGGAACTGAGCCAGATGTAGACACAGGGAGATAATAAAGAGTCAATGGAGATGCTGATTCTAGGAACTGAGCCAGATGTAGACACAGGGAGATAATAAAGAGTCAATGGAGATGCTGATTCTAGGAACTGAACCAGATGTAGACACAGGAAGATAATAAAGAGTCAATGGAGATGCTGATTCTAGGAACTGAACCAGATGTAGACACAGGGAGATAATAAAGAGTCAATGGAGACGCTGATTCTAGGAACTGAACCAGATGTAGACACAGGGAGATAATAAAGAGTCAATGGAGACGCTGATTCTAGGAACTGAACCAGATGTAGACACAGGGAGATAATAAAGAGTCAATGGAGATGCTGATTCTAGGAACTGAACCAGATGTAGACACAGGCAGATAATAAAGAGTCAATGGAGATGCTGATTCTAGGAACTGAGCCAGATGTAGACACGGAGATAATAAAGAGTCAATTGAGATGCTGATTCTAGGAACTGAACCAGATGTAGACACAGGAAGATAATAAAGAGTCAATGGAGATGCTGATTCTAGGAACTGAACCAGATGTAGACACAGGGAGATAATAAAGAGTCAATGGAGACGCTGATTCTAGGAACTGAACCAGATGTAGACACAGGGAGATAATAAAGAGTCAATGGAGATGCTGATTCTAGGAACTGAGCCAGATGTAGACACAGGGAGATAATAAAGAGTCAATGGAGACGCTGATTCTAGGAACTGAGCCAGATGTAGACACAGGGAGATAATAAAGAGTCAATGGAGACACTGATTCTAGGAACTGAACCAGATGTAGACACAAGGAGATAATAAAGAGTCAATGGAGACGCTGATTCTAGGAACTGAGCCAGATGTTGACACAGGGGGATAATAAAGAGTCAATGGTGACGCTGATTCTAGGAACTGAGCCAGATGTAGACACAGGGAGATAATAAAGAGTCAATGGAGACGCTGATTCTAGGAACTGAGCCAGATGTAGACACAGGGAGATAATAAAGAGTCAATGGAGATGCTGATTCTAGGAACTGAACCAGATGTAGACACAGGGAGATAATAAAGAGTCAATGGAGACGCTGATTCTAGGAACTGAACCAGATGTAGACACAAGGAGATAATAAAGAGTCAATGGAGACGCTGATTCTAGGAACTGAACCAGATGTAGACACAGGGAGATAATAAAGAGTCAATGGAGACGCTGATTCTAGGAACTGAGCCAGATGTAGACACAGGGAGATAATAAAGAGTCAATGGAGACGCTGATTCTAGGAACTGAACCAGATGTAGACACAGGGAGATAATAAAGAGTCAATGGAGACGCTGATTCTAGGAACTGAACCAGATGTAGACACATGGAGATAATAAAGAGTCAACGGAGACCCTGATTCTAGGAACTGAGCCAGATAGCCAAGTGATGTCAAACAGCAACACCTAACACTGTGCTCTGGGTTCCATGTTTGCAACACTAAGCACTGCACACTGTGTTGCCCATGTTTTCAGTTTTTCTTAAATTTCAGTTTCCTTCCCTTTTCTCCTTCATTTTCTTGCTCTTGAAACCCTTATGTTTGTCTTCATTTTCTTACAGTTCTGAATCCTTTCCCTTATTAAATATCAGCACTTGGTCATTCTTAGAATTATTCCTCGATCACAACTGACAGAAAATGCTTTTCTTATCCCACATAATAAGGGTTTGTATGGGGTACAAGTGGGGGGGGTTGTAGGGGCCACAATCCCCCAACGCATACACACTGCTTCCCACATTGGGGAAAACAATCCCCTGAATGTATATTAACTTCATGGTTGTATGGCAGGCTGGAAAGGAAAAACTCCACATTAAAACATACAATAGTCTTGCACAAACATTCACACTGTTCCTAACACAGTATAGCCGATGAAAACAAGGTGATAATGATCAGTTTTGTTTTGGCAGTTAGATGCCAATTATCTAGTCATCAGTCACCTACAAGTTATACATTTCCCTCTGCAGTACCATAAATATAGTCTCTGTCATTCCTGTATTAGAATTAGTCAGTCTTTCTGAAGCCATCCTATTACTTTTGCAGGCATTCCTCCATCAACAAAACTCTCTCTCTCTTTCCATTTCTGTTTCACTTGTTGTTATAACTGCATAATACATTACATTTCCTGCTTGCAGTACATTGCTGATCTTAACTCACATATGCTTTGTTTTATTTATTTAAATGTATTTTCTGCTACATCATTCACATTTCTATCTAAATGAAAACAATTCTGATATACATGGGATATTTCCTTAGATTATGTGTAAGACATTTCTGAATTACTCTCATAAATACGGCACACTTTTAAATAACCAGCAGTGCTGCACTTGACTTTCATGTGTCTTTCACTTCCAGACTGAATGAAAAAAATTGTTTTACCCTGCATAAAACAGACATTTATTTTGGCATGTAAAAAGTGTCAGTCATTTGCTCCATAATCCCTCTTTGTACTTGCAGAGTCACTTTTATCTTTCTTCCATCCTCATCATGCAGAGGTCAAAGGTCTTCCACAACTGTACATTTTTTTTCCTTAAAAAAATTACAATATCCTCATCCAGTACAGATAATAATCAGAAATTTGACCTTGGTGGTCTTCAATGATCTCAAGGACAACAAGCCAAGTAAATAGCTATGAGAGGGAACCAATACAAAATACCTCGTGCTATCCACTCTTCCCAGAACAGAATAGTGCATGCAAGTGGATGGAATCACCCAGATTCTGCCCCAGAGTGTGTGTAACCTTTCCTGAGCAATCCTGAATTAACAAGAAGGGCCACTATTGAGGTTTTGTGACCCTTGATATCCCAGACTTTCTTTTATTCTTTTCTTGCCACTTTCTTCCTCTGGATTCAGAGTAAACAATGTTCAGGTAGAAGTCAGGACCCAAGTTGGCCTTGGGTGAGATCTAGCTTGGATAAAATGTGTCAGGTCAGCTCCCTGACCATAACATTTAAGCTCTGGACAGCAAAGACCATCCAACTTCTGCTGACCACTAATTTCCATTTAGATATTCTTGAATGCTTTGCATCCCAAAGAAAGCTACAATATAAAACACAGTTCTCAATGCAAGTCACTTTGATTTTCATCTTTATATAAAATAGTTGAGGAGATAAAATTACTAAAAGCAACTGGTCAAAACAGCTTTCTGGAGTGACAGTGCAATGTTCCGGTAGTGGTCTCAATGTTATGAAATTTGAGTAAGTCGTCTTTTGATTATATAAAGTAGCTCCATATAAATATGTATGTATAAATATATATATATATATATATATATATATATATATATATATATATATATATATATGTGTGTGTGTGTGTGTGTGTGTGCGCGTGTGTGTGTGTGTGTGTGTGTGTGTGTGTGTGTGTGTGTGTGTATATATATATATATATATATATATATATATATATATATATACATTTTCTCTTTTTGCTTCTGATATATAGGAAAAAGTACAGATACACTATTGATATGTAAAGCATTCTGCAGTCTGATCAGAATACACATATTACCCTTTACAGAAAACATATATAACTTATCAGCTTTGTCTGTTGTAATGGAAGGTTGCAGGTAGATTAGTCTAACATCCATTTGTTTGGCTGCCATTCTATGTTGAACATTTGTTACACTGAATGCAGGAATTGCAAAAGTCACTTTCTTCAAAGGGAGATGGTGTATGAATGGAAATGGATTAGGATTGTTTGTGTGAGTGTTTGTAGGGGAGAGTCAGGGTAAGGACGAGGTAAGGGGATAGTTTTAATGTTGTGTGTATATGTAATGTGTGAGTTTGTGTCTTTGTGCGTTGTTTAATATTTTCCCTAAGTCAGTGTGCAGGGTTAGTGTTAGGGGCAGGACAGAGTTAGGGTTACACACATGAGTAAGGTAGATCAGGGTGAGGCTTTAAAAAATGTAACACCCGGTTTCCACACAGACAGGAGCCACTACAAAAGAGTGGCAGGAGCAGCATACAGTTTTAGAACCATTTAACCATTTCCTTGAATAAAGCAGAGTGGGGGTGGGGTACTTTAAAAGGTGTAACACTCTTCTGCCTCACAGACGGCAGCCACTACAGAAGATTGGCAGGAAAAACCAACAGCTTTAAAGAACTGTTAAACATTTCACTGGATGAAAGGTTGTATTCCCTTTGAGCTTAGGGCTTATCAGTGGTGAAGGGTGGTTAACAGAAACCTTTTCAGTCTTTTTATCTGCTGTCAGAAAGGTGTCTTTAAGGTATAATCATGGTACAGCATGCACTACAAAAAACAATTGTGAAATACAAAACATGGGATATTACTTGTTTTCATTCATGAAATACCACAAATTAATATATTTGCCTATTTTTGGGTTAGTAAGCCAGTAACTCTCAATCATTTATTTTATCTTTCTTTGTATGGATACCCCAGAAGCAACTTTCCAGTTTTCTACTTTGTAGAGCAAGGTAATTGATTTATTCATGACTATGCTAATAGACTTCATGTGGCCGGATTCTAAAAGAGTTGCTGTCAGTGTAAGTCTGCCCTAATTCCAAAGGACCTAACCTCAGTATATTACTTACTTCAGTACAAGGTCTATCTAATAACAGGCTTACTATTGAGACCAAATTCCAAAACATCTAGTCTCAGCCTGCTGTCAGTTTAAGTGGTCACCTGCACTGAGAGCAAGTCTATTTGAATCGGGCCCATAATCTCCTGGCTCACATCCTTCAAACGTTTTAGTTGAAAACATAACAGATATTTAGATTCTTTATGATTTTATTTTTTTTTTGTCTATCCTTTTTTAAGACTTAGGTTGTTATTAAACTCACCTATTGTCATATTAACATGTTTTTCTTCAAATAACTTTACAAATAATCCAAAACTGTGAACTTCCATTCCAGCATGCTTTTTTCAACTTCAATTTATTTTTGTGCTTATTCAATAAGCAAAAATATGTAAAATTAAAATCATCAAGAAAACAATAACATGATAAATATGCAGACAATAAAACTACACATGGAAACAATCAAAGTGTATCAGCTGAGTTGTGCCAAAATGCAAAAGCAATTACACACTAAAGCTCCACAAAAAAAAAAAAAAAAAAAAAAAAAAAAACAGGTTGAGCTGCCACCACCAGTCAAGAAATAGAATAGGGCACTAGTATTTAATGCGTTTGTTCCTCTTTTATTAATTCATAATGGAAATTCTTCAGGAAATAATGTAAACATCAGTGTGCACTTTTATATAACAAAAAAAGTTTTAACACTGACCTGACGAATTTTAATTTGTCCTATCAGATTAAACAATTTCAATTACATCACCTTAACCTCAATTTGTAAGTTGACTATGGCAACAATAAACATATTAGAATTTTGCTGTCAGTGTACCATAATAAAAAACTACTAAGTCTTTATTATGGCATACTGACAGCAAAGTTCTAATATATTTATTGTTGCCATAGTGATTTTTGTAAAGTGAGGCAAATAAAAAATCGATATGATGGATGAAATTATGTCGAGACTGTTTAAGCTGATCAAACAACAAGATAAGTTAATTTCATCCACCATCTCCTAACTGCAGTTATAGCTACTTTACCGTAAAACCTAATGTGATTGTGATAAAAAATAATACGTGTCAACCTCCTAGAGTAAGAATGAGGGCAAAGTCAAAAAGTAAATAAAGGCAAAGGACCAGAATTAGGGACAGATTTTAAATATTGCTGTTACATACTCAGAATTGCTAAAAGCACATATTTTCCAAAGAACATAAAGTCTGAAATTAAAATGTTTTCCATTATTTAGTGAACTAGGGCCCTTAATGATTTGCCACATAATTACAAACTTTATGAGGAAAAAAAAAGGAGTGAAGACAAAATTAGGGGTATTCAACAAACTTAGTGACAGATGACAGCTGCATGATTTCAGCTTCATTTCACATAAGCCAAAGACAGCTCACAATTATTTCAATGGTTAACTGAACAAACAACAACAAGATGTGCTTGTTTCTTGAGCACACCTTATCTGTCTGTGATAAAAATAATGCCTCTTAAACTCTTATCTCAAGAGTAAGAAGAATGCCAGAAAATAATCAGGGACAAAGGTGCTTATACAATAAGTTGCTGCAATAACCATTTTACATTGGCCTGCATTTTCCGAAAGATGTGAAGCTTGAATCATAGATGTTTGTCATAATTTAATGAATATGATCTTCAGTGATTTTCCATAACAACACACGTTTTATGAAGAACAGATCAAATGAAATAAAGTCAGTGGAATTCTACAAATTCAGGGCCAGTTTTGATTTAGTATTACGCAAACAGTACTTGAATCTTATTTCATATAAATGCTTACTAGTCCCGTAAAGCCAAACTATAAGCTGAGAAAATGACAAGAAGATACGTTTTATTCATCAATCCCCCTATTTAGTGACTGTCGTCCTCAGTGAGGTGCCAGAAATCTACTAATTTTATGAGGCACAACAAAATATGGGGCAAAATCAGGGAAATTCTGCACGATCAGGAAGAGTTTCATTTTGTTTTACATACACAACATCCAGAGAGTAAACATTAAAGCTAATTTTATGCTGATCCACCTGAGCCCTACAAAGTCAGACTATAAACTAGGCAAACAACAAAAAGATAATTTGCAGGCTAAAAATATTAGGCAAAGACAAGGACATTCTATAACACTAGAGACAGTTTAAAATTTGATTCACAGAAATATTAGCCAGATAGTAAATATTCTAGTTTATTTAAAAAATGCACATCAGACCTTTAATGCCAGAGTTTAAACACAACAAATATAGAAAGAAAGATAGTTTTGAACAATAGCAAAGCTGCCCTCATACACACACACAATCTGGTCACCTACCTGCAAATTAACAACAAAGTATTCTAATTCATTTAGCACAAATGCACACAAACACTTAACTCCAGACTATAAACTTCTGAAAATGAAATGTGTAGGTTGCCTTTATACACAGCTCAGCTAACACCTCAAAAAGAGTGAGAGAGAGAGAATTAATATTCTATTTTTTTCGCAAAAATGCATACTAGGTATTAATGATATGCTTTAAAAATTAGCAAATAAAAAGTGCATGTTACTTTCATCTACAGCACAGCTAAACACCACCCTGAATCTAGTTGCCTGCTAGCATATTAAAGAGAGATAGAGAGAAAGAAATAGTGAAAGTAAATATTCAAATTTATATCGCTACCATTGCGTGACAGTGATGGTGGGGGAAGTGACCTCCTTGTCCCTGAAAAATGCTCCCCTCAAGATCATTACAAGTATACTGATAGTTATCAGGGTTCTAATTCCTAAAACTATACTTCCGTTTCCTTTTGTTACCAGGTAAAAATATGGTTCTTAACAAGAAACGTTGTCATAGGTCTTGTGCCTTTCTTCTATATGAACCCATTGAATGTGCTGCAAAATGTCCACGCAAACCTGCTTACATCCATATAGTTTATCACATTTACGACTGGGTTACATTATTGCTTTTCATTAGTTCCAAAAATGTATCTTTATGGGGTTGACAGATGAATGTATTTAGTTTCAGAATTTTTCAACTGTGATAATTAGTGTATAACTAGAAAGGGTCATAACTGTTTTGGTCACACTTCTTTCCCCAGTCATTGCACTAGATCTGGGGTAGTGGGCTCTTATTCGAGAAACTGACTGTTTGGTCTACTACAGTTAGTATATCACCAAGGAATTAGACTGTCACATTCTCTTATTTTCTTCTTTCCTACTTACACAGAGAGGGGTGTCAAGACTAATGTTGTGCCAGTACTTAGCCATTCATATTTGAAAAGTCACAAATGAAATGCTTTGCAACATCTTTGGTTGCTAAGTTGTCATGCTTCATAGTCAGGTCTTTTCCATCCTTGACCGTCAGAGCCATTAAGAGGAGAAGCTTGCACAGTCCTACTATTCTTGGCTACTGACAGATAGGGCATGGCTTCTACACTATCCAAACCCTGTCATGGTTATCATACCCTAACACTATGTGGTATCCATTCTTAAAGTTCAGACTTTTTCATTATGCTGTGTATTGAGGCAATCAGATTTTTATGAACATCATGAATTTATTACTATCATTGTGTACTATAATATTTTAGTTTTTCCTTAAAAAACAGAAGTGTTTCCAGTTTTATCAATTTTTTTGTTTACAATTATTTACAAGATAATCCCCAAACACATAGTACTCCATATGTTTTATGTTATACACATTGGTAAATGTTATTAATATAGTTAAAAAAGAATTACTGCATCATTAATATAGTTAAGAAAGAACTGGTACTTCAACAGTCAGACTTCTTAGTTCTTTTTTTTACTTTATTAATAATGTTTGCTGTTTTTAATGAAGCACTACTTGCCAGTGTGTTTAACAGAATATTGGATAAGCTTAATTTGGCAGCTAGTTAATTTGGGATTGTGTAATTCTTTTGCTCCAAACTCTGACTACAGATCACAACAATTCCATGCTGTTTATATAGACTACACAGACAATACTTTTTTGATATTTTTATGCTAACACTGTTTTCTTCTTCCCTTTCTCTTGCTTTATTGCAGTGTTATTTTATTCAAAGATAATTATTTTTCCTTTCTGTTTAAGAGCTCTAGGTTAGGACAAAAGTAAACAATGAGTTTATTTTGCAAGATCTAGGGAAGTTAATTGTGTGTGAATTGCATGAAGAATTAGAAATGTTTTTCTGTGTGTTTGTAAGACTACGATGCACATCATACCAAGGCTTTTTTGAGACCATTGCTAAAAAAAAATGCTGTGATCAAATTTGATTTCTTCCACACACACACATCTTATACCTGTATTTTTAAGTCTAGCTACCTTAAAATGTTTAGCCTCCGTGGTAGTTTAATTTCAGGAGCCCAATCAATACCAGTCTTTCACAATAATTAAAACCATTGTCAATGATTGTAATGTTACAGTAACTTAGCATCCACCTTTATTGTAATGTGTTTTGTGTAGAAATGAAAAAAAATGTCTTTCTGAAGTGACAAAGCCCATACTTCTCAACTGTCCAGATTTTCAAAGACTGTCTATATTTTTGATTCATATTTTTGGTCTGTTCATCATAAAATTTGTGGTTTTCTAAAAAAAAAAAAAAAAAAAAAAAATTGAGACTGAAGTAACAAAATAATACAGAGTTCATATCCTTCAGAAAAATGCTTGGTAACACAAAATCCATAGCTCTCATGCAGTGCAGCATAGTGGCCATGGAGAATGAGGAATATGGCAGGCTGATATGTTACATCCTCACATTGTAAGTGGATCATCATGCCGCCAATCTAGGGGTGGGTTGGGTGAGTAACATAAATAGATAGGTAAATAAATAAATGCAAAAAACACTGTAATGATTGGGAGGAACTGGTCAGCTGATTATGTGTTGTGGTATGTGAGTGTGGACATGTAAGGGGTTGCATTGTATGGATGAGTAGATGCTGGGTGCAAATGTGCAAAGATGGAGGATGTTCCATGGGTTATCAGGGGTTGGTTTCAGAAGGGCATGTTAATGGTAAAATGTTTCTAGGAGTTAATTTATTGTCTGGAAGTTGGAGCAGGGGTTTAAGGAGCTTTTAATGAGCTGTTTTTGGTGATTTGGCTGTTCTGGATGGGATTCCATTAGTTTCCATTCTTTAACTGTGTGGCTCTGAGCAAGTCTCTTGGCTAACCCGAGGGAGTGGGGGTGCTCGCAGGCTGCATCTGCTAAGGTGTTATAACATTAATAATTTTTGGGAAGTTTTCAAACAGAACTGATGGTTATTGAGTATAACTATGCTTTAAATGCGGGTTTGGTTTTCTGGTGTGTGACACTTGAAGCTGATGTGTTCAATAGTAATGGGCATGCTAGTACATGGAATCGTCAGTCCCTTTGTCTTTCTGCTTTAGTAGGTTAGTCATCAAACTTAAAGTCTTTGTACACATGCATACTGAGCTAGTGTGCGGCTATGACCATAGTTGGTAACTGTGGCAGGCAAGAAGGAATACGTTTAATTGGAGGGGGGGGGTAAATGGGAAGTATTGATTTTTGTTTTTGTATCTGGCTGTGTCTTTTTTGTTTCGGATGGTGAATTTGTGGAGTTTATGGCAGAGGTGAGACGTCATCATTCGGCAGGCAGAAAAGCTGTTTCAGGAGGTGTCTAATAATGAATCCAGAATGACAGAGGATATGAGCAAGTCCAGTTGGAAAACACGGCATATGGTTCAGCAAACCAGACTGGCAGTTCAAGATAAGCAGGTACAGCAGTTGAGGAATTTGGTTGCTGTGGATTCGCCGGCTCCTGGAGTGGCAAGGAATGAAGTGGCAGGTAATGATATTCCATTGGAAGTCTCATTAGGGGAATGCTTGTTGGGTATCGTGAGATGAAGTTTATCAGGGTTCAAGGGATGCTGGGGGAGTCTGTAGGGGATATTAAGCAAGGTTATGAGATGGGACAGGATGGGACAGGGTGAAGCAAGCAATGGTGAGGGTAGTGCAGGAGATTTGCTGGGGAGCACCGTGGGGTCATCCGAAGAGAGGTAGGATTGTGTTCTGAAGTTGTGTCAGATATCAGTATATGGCCAGGTGATTGGTTAGCTATGTACACTTTGGAACTAGGTGCAGGGACAGTTTTTCTGACCCCTCATATTCAATCCTCAATTAAGGAGAAGATTTGGAAAGAGGAGTATGTTGATGTCTTTGAATTAATTGATCCGAATGGGGTGCAGCAAGTAGTGGAATCAGAGACTGTGAATGGCAAGTATCTTTTGGCAGTATTAAAAACACTGGGGAGCAGGAGAGTAGGTAGGCTATGACCTAGGATGTGGGATAACTGCATGGAAGTTTGGTTGGAGAAGGACACTTCTTTTGCCTTGCCATTTTTGGTTTACTTCCTTATGATTCAGGGGGCTCAGCATTTGCACCAAGGACTGCTTAGTTATGGTATGACCAGAGGTTTCAGAAGTGGAAAGCAGTCAATTGTTCACTCCACTGGGAAGTTAGATATCCAGACATATGGTTATCTACTTAGACATTTGGCTTTTCCCGGTTAGGGGTCGCCAGAGTGGAACTCCGGTCCGCTCATGATTGGCAGTGGATTTTTACGGTGCCAAGTTGCCAGCCCGACGCCCAACCTACAAAGAAGACATGCCCATTCATGCTTGCACCTACCTGCATGTCTTTAACGTCACTCAACCGCAGGGAGGACATGCAGACTCCATACAGAAGGCGCTCCAGCTGAGAATCGAACGGGAGAACCTCTTGCTGTGAGTAGAGACAATGCTAACCGCTGCACCACTGCGGCCTATCACATATGGTTAGCTACTATGATGTATAATTTTGGGGTGGTTAGCAGAATCAGATGGGATGGGGGACAAGGGTGTGAGTGTATTGTCCTTTAATGTATGGTGTTGTTCATGGGTAGGGTGTAAGTTCTTGCATGCTTGATCAAAGTGTGCAGGGAGTCATCTAGCGGCACAGTGTGGTTGGCAGGAAGAAAATTTGGTGACTATGGGTTCGTTTTCAGTTGAGGTCAAAGTTTTCCCTTCTTCTTTCCATCGGTTTCAAAATCTATGAGCTAGGGGTAATTTTTCAGGTTTACAGGAGTTGGGTGTCTTTTCAGGAGGCAAGGGGATGGATGGGTGGCTCCTTCTTCCTTTAACGTGTTGGTACTGCAGGGCATGCACCAGCAATTTTGTGATGCCTCTCTTAAGGAAGAAATATTTGTGGCCTTTTCTCTGGGGTTGTCTGCTAAATCAAGAGGCATGGGAGATGGGGTAGTTTTTAAGAATGTATGCTCCTTACGGGGGAAGGAAGATATCTTGGAGGGTATGTTAATGAAGGAATGACAGGCAGGCAGGTTGTTGGGACCTTTTGATAACCCCCCCCCTTTAAGACTTTTAATTTTTCCCCAATGGGTTTGGTTCTAAGAAGGTGGCCAGTGAGTTTAGGCTTATTTAGTATTTGTTGTATCTGGAAGGGAGCTCTGATAATGCCTTCATTTCAGCTGAGGATGCCAAAGTTAGTTATGCATCTCTCAAAGATGCCTTGAAGGTTATTTGGGGGTTTAAAGATCCATGGTTACTGAAGCTGGACATTGAATCTGCCTTTTGACTTTTACCAGTACTTGAGGAGGAGTGACCATTATTAGGAATGGTAGTAGGGAACAAGTTTTCATAAGGCTGTGCCAATGGGATGTTTGGTGACTTGTGCTACTTTTGAGAAATTTAGCATGGTTTTCCATTGGCTTTGACAACAGCGACTCGAGATGCAGAGGGTGGTGCATTATTTGGAGGATTTCTTCATCACTCCATCACTTTTGATTCTCTAACCTGGGCCACATTTCTATACTTTTTACTTATCTGTCAAAATAAACCAACAGACTCCTACTGCTATCAATTTTCCACCATCCTGTCTTTTCTTTAACTCTACAGTTTTAGTCCCATTTATTTCCTGTTCATGTCTAGAGAATACTAAACACATTCTTTCATCTTTTTCAAGTTACTGCTTCTGCTGCACATTCTAGTACTTCACTCATTTTCATGGAAAACCCTGACCGATCTGTCCTGCATATTATGTAACATTTATTTTACCTTCATCATTGCAAACATGTGCAAGGCAGATGACTTAAAATATAATGCAATGTTTTCTTAAGCAAATTGTTCTACATAAGTGCCTATACCTACACAATGAACTTTGACTCGTCGTGTGTGTGTGTGTGTGAGTGTGTGTGTGTGTGTGTGTGTGTGTGTGTGTGTGTGTGTGTGTGTGTGTGTGTGTGTGTTTGTGTGTGTGTATGTGTGTGTGTGTGTGTCCCTCTCTCTTGATTTTCTCTGGGAAGAGAAGAGCTGTTGCAGCATGCAAGACATGACTCCAGCAACACACATGCTGACACAAACATAAATAAACACACTCACCCACTCAGCCGACCTCAGCCAAATTCTAACAGGCTGGCAGGCTGCTCATGAAGCTGATAACATTGTGGACGCCTCTGCATATGATGACATCAGCCCCCCCAAAAAAGCTGAAAAACAAATCAAAGAAAAAGCTGGGAAATTCGGGAATTAAGGGGGGCGCTTGGAAACTTGTGGCACCCCATTATTTGGACCTTAAAACCAGTAAAAACCAAGGAATTTGGTACAGTTGAGAGGTATGGCTATAATTAACATTTGAAATGATGTAATAAAGTTATGTCTGCAATTAATAAAGGTCACCAAATGTCATTTGGTGTCATATGTATTACTGAAGGGGACTGGGACAAACCTTCTAAAGGAAAGTGTGCCAACAATCTTCTTAGGATCATAGAATCATAGGGGGTTGCTAGGCAAATGGGCCCAGGGCCCTTACAAGCGTAACCAAGTTCAACCTATATTCCCAAGGGTATCTGGTTCAAGCAGACACTAAAATCAGTGCCTATTGCCCCTGTCCAAGAGGGACACAGGTGGAACCCTAGGGTGAATTTCTGGTTGTCCATCCAGTTGTCCAAATTACACTTAAATAGGGACAATGAAGGGTTTTGTTTACCATGAATAGGAAGCTTGCTCCAAAGGTGGGGAAACCTCTGTGAGACAAATCTGTCTCTCCAGCAAGTTCTTTTGATGAAACATACCAGGTTAAGGTCCTTTGAGCAAGTGACCCATGTGTGATTTGACTTGTGAATGTGCAGCATTTCCATCAAAGCTGGGTTAGAGATTGCTCTATATGCAAGGTACAGATCACCTCTGAGTAGTCTGTACAACACAGAATAAAGTGACGATGATTTTAGCCTGTCCATATAAGTTAGATTTGAAGACCCTGAATTTTCTTTGTAAGGAACCTTTGTGGTCTCTCCAATTGCTACAGATGTTTGGAAAGAAACATACCAAAGGGAATGTTGTACTCTATTATTGGCCTGTTGAGGGAAGAGTACAGGTGGGGGTTATACCACTTTTTTTTCTGGAGGCAATGTCATTACTTATGAGATGAATAATATAACATGCCCTTCTTACCACTGTGGAGACATGGTAATCGAAGTTAAGGTTGCTGTCATCCTATGCGCCCAGATCCCTCACCACTGACTGTGGCATAGGGTATTGATATTAATGTGGTAGTTTGCAGGAACATCACCCCTGCCAAAGGGGATGATCATACGTTTTTTCCATTAAGTTTAAGACCATGACTCTGGCACTAGTCATTAGTCTGCATAAGACCTTCTTGCAGGATGTTGACATTATTAGGGGTTTCAATGATCGCACCCAGTTTGCAGTCATCAGCTGTAGGGTTCTGTCTGTATGCCCTTTAGCTATCTACCAGTTTACATCAGAGTTAACATTCAGGCAGATGAATTTCTTAACAGTACATGAATGTGGGAAAGTATCAAATGCCTTAGGTAAGTGCAGGTGGGCAGCATATACTGGTGGCCATTATCTAGAGAGAGGGAGAGAGCGTCTGACGTTGTACTGAAAATAGATGTACTGAAAACATAATACTGAATAAAAACATTTCATCTATCAAAATGTTGAAAGATGAAAATGTTGAACTGCCTGGAAGCAAGTGCAGGGGACCATAATGTCTTTAAAACACCTACAGGAGCATAAATGTCACCATGCAACATCTTTTCTTAATGCAATACAGTTATAAATATTTTTGCAGCTGCCTTCAACCTACGAAGTGTGCTTGTAGAACTCATTGCCTGTGTCACACAAATTTAGTCAACGCAACCAGTTATTCTAATATTTTCCTTTTCATCATACCACTTTAAATCAGTGGCATTGTTTACTGTGTTACTCATGCTAGCAGCGATTTAAAGAAACATAGTCGTTTGATCATGTCTCCTTGTGTAATAGTGAGATCTCTAACAGACATGTTTTGCTGTATCTTTGTTTTGATTTTTTAACCTTTACTCATTCTATTGTTTATCACTGAATGACACGAGGAAGTTATTTGAACCACTTCCTTTGAAGTAGGGCACACAGAATGTCCTAGAATTTGTCGTCCTTCCCTTTGTACAAGGATTCCACAATATAAGAGGACTTGAGGCAAATCCTTAGTGTTTTTCTCAGATAACATGCTGCCTTTAAGGACTATAATTTGGACTCATGAGAGAGGTTTTCATTGTAAACCAGTTGTTATCATCTATGCTGATATGAACCAAGAAATACAGAAAAATATTAATGGTGTCATTCAGCAATTAATTGATAAATTGTTCTCTATTAACATAATTTTATACAATGCAATTGTTCTGTTGTATCCTGCAGGAAAAAAGTTTAAGATTCAAATTTTAATTAAATATGTCTCTCAGAAAAGTAAATCTAGATAAAAAACTCAGTATATTTATCTTCCTGTATTGAGTTTTGCTTATGCTGTTAGAATTAGAGTATTCACTATAAACTCAAAGGACTCTTAAGTATGTTATTACCAGCAATAATAATTTATCTATGGCTGAGTCCTCAGCATTCTTCTAACACACCTTGCATATGCTGCAATGTATTAGTGCTAATGAATTTGATTATATGCAAACCAGAGAGACAGATATTCCCACTATAGTCAGTAATATTGAAAAGTCTTGTTGTGTTGTGTAGGTACAATTGCTACTTAGCATTCATAACTGGAAATGCTATTTTTTCCTTTTTTCCTTGCGAACTCAGGTTGTGGTCAATAAATCTTGTGAAAGCTTGTTGTGTTTTGTTGTGTTGTTTAGTGTTAGTGCAATTACTGTTTAACACTCATAACTGGAAATGCTGTTTTTCCTTTTTCCTTGCTAACTCCAGCTACATCTACACTGCAGTCTGCAGTCATAATCAATTTCTCTACAGCTGGATGTACTTATTGCATGAAATATCTGTTTCCAGATAGTAGATATAGTATATTACGCAACAGTGTAGAACTTGTGTCATGTTCTTTCTACAAATGAAACCTAATAGACTGAGCCTACCCATTAGTGCTTCTCACACTAGATGTGCATATTGGCTGTGTGCATGTCAAAGCAGGCATTGCGAAGGACTTAGATAAAACACTCAGGAAAAAAAAAAATCTGAGTCGGCCACAGATGATGACCCACTAGCACAGAGTTCTTACCCAACTGACCAGAAAATGAAATAGAGAGGGTTATGCACAACATACTCTCTTTAGAAAGGAGAACCACCATGGAGTGATATTGGGTGCTACTACCAGCCAGTTAATATAACGGATAGCTCATAAGCTTATCAGAAGGGTACAGGATGTTTTGACCCCCGCTGATTCGCTCCTGGACTGTTCGCCCCTGAACTATTTGCCCTGGATGGTTGGACCCAAATAAAAACATTACGTAAGTGAAACCGAAGCACATCAAACCAAAAATAGAAATGAAAGACTGTCTAAACATTCTTAAAATTGGTTTAGAAAGTATTTCTTTTCTATTTATGTGCTTTGACTACACTTACTTTAAACTAAGTGCAAATTGGAACTTTAATTATATATACAAAAACAGTAAGTGCCAAAAAACATTTGCTGACTAATCCGGAAGTTCACAGGATTAACTAGTCCGGAGTTTCTGTATAATGATAATGTCATTATTGCATAAAAATAAAGAAAATTAGTGATACAACAACAAGTAATTATTAAAAATAAATTATATTTAAAAATAAAAACATAAATAAAAATATAAATACACATACATGCAATAAATCAATGACCGGAAACTCGGGACTAGGTAATGCTAGGTAATTCCCTTCGAACATCCAGATTAGTCAACAAACCATTGTAAAACAGAAATAATATAACAGACATGCCCAAAAGTAAAGCATAAAGTCATTACTAAATATATCAAATGTACATAAAAAAATCAGTTTATAAGCTATATACACTACAGAAATGTAATAAGACACAGAAGCCTGCATGCCATTAATTAAGCAAAACCCTTAAACAAATAGAAACTATAAAAAAAAAAGTATCGTAAAAAGTAAAAAAAAATATATGTTTACTGGAAACAGAGAAAATCTTCATCAAAGAGTAATTGATTAAATAATAACATAATAATAAAGTACTTATTAAAATATATTTGGGGTCAAATAGTCTGGGGTCAAACTGTCCACTAAAAAATCCCATAGACAATAAATATAAATGTAAACATGAAATTGTATACAGATGCATTGGGGTCGATCCGTCCAGGGGCGAATAGTCCGGGGTTGCTCCGTCTGGGGGCGAATAGTCCTGTTTCCTATCAGCGAGGCTTAATGGTCAGAAGGATAAATTGTCCAGGAGGCACAAAGGTGTCCTTTAGCTTCACAGAGTACCATGGTCTTAGTGTAGCACAGTTAGCAGCTTTGGAAGCAAATAAACATAAGATGCTTGCTAGTCACTGAAGAATGTTTAAACAGAAGAAGCATGTTTTCTTGTGTTAGGTATAGTGATGCTAAAATGCAACAATGTTCTTAACATAATAAGAGGGAGGAAAGGAAGGTAACTGAAATGGTGAGACCCACTAGATTGGTACCCAAAAATATGGAGACTGAAAGGTTGAAATATTGGACTTGCATATAAGTCCAAGATGTCATTTCTCAGAATAATCCCTTCTCTCCAAGGTATGGCAATCTTGGAGTTGGTGTATATATATGTTCAGGAGGTATGGAGGGGTTTGCCCCTCTTGCATAAAAAATATTAAAGGAGAAGAGATTTTCAAAATGCACTGTTCTCCTGTGTTTTTTTTTTTTTTTTCCAGCTTGTTGGCACTTTGCATTTTGAGTATCAGTATTTCAATAGGAAGCCAAAAAGAGAAAATTTCAATTATTTGGCCTTGATAGGAATAATAAAAACTTGGTTTTCAGCTTTAATTTGCAGCAAAGGAACTAACTACATTAAACGCAAGATGCAGATGATCAACTTGCTCCTCCCACAAATTTTATTAAGCATTAGTAAATATGTCAAAAAATCTTCTTTTAAAGATGAAGAAGGCCACAGTAAGTGCTTCAAATCACTAAATATCTATATTTAACTGGTTTGACAAAATAATATTTAAACACTTAAATCATAATCAGAATGCTTACAATGGTTTCACAGAAGTGTAATGCTGTCATTAATATAAGAATTATGGGAAATGAACTCCATTACACATTTATAAAATCCATTTGCATAGTTATCAATATCAAGTGCATTGGCAACATTCAAAGTCAGAATTTTCATTGTCTGTCTCAAACAAAATATATTTGCAACATTCAAAGTTTGTTTTTTCATTGTATGATGAAATATACACATACACTACATAGTTAATTAAGCAAGTTCAATAAACAAAGCAAAGATTAAACATAAAAGTCCTTGTTTTAAAGCTACCAAGTCTTGATCAACAAAGTATGTTCATCAGTTCTAAAGGATTATGGGAAATGAACCACTTATAGTTTTAATGTAAGACTGACATAATGTTATTCTTGCATATAATTCATTATTTAGCTTTGATTACATCAGAAAGTGTGTACAAAGATTCCAAAATTAATCCAACAACCTAATCTAAGCAAAGTCCTTTTCATTAGCTAATCCAATGTTATCATCATCAGGAGTTTGAAAAAGACAGTAAACAGTTCAGGTACTGAACCCATTATTTGCCATTTTTGTATAATATTCTTCTGTTACTAGTAAAATAAAAACACCATGCAACAAATAAAGTTATACAATTGCATAAGGATTACTGACAACAACAGTCACCAAAGACACAACACACCGCGCACACACACACACACACACACACACACACACACACACACACACACACACACACACACACACGCACACACACACACATGTATATATATATATATATATATATATATATATATATATATATATATGGATTCACTTCAGAAGCTCAAAATACTGAAATCTTGAATTTCAGTATCTCGAGCCCAAGAAGTTGAATCCAGAAAACAATGAAAACTGAAAACCACAAAATTCAAAACCTCGAATACCGGAGGTTTTGAATTTTGCAATTTTACTACATACACACACACACACACACCATCCACCACACAATCACAAAATCACTCTGCTACATGTGCCCCCCACACCCCCCTACTTAAATATTCTCACTACGAGGTTGCACTACATACAAATACACACAAAACACCACCACACAAGCTACTTTCTCTTCACACACATCACATCAACAAAACACACTGACAAACACCACAGCCCCTACCCAAACCCCTTAACACACACACAAACTTACCTGAATACTTGACCATAGCAGAACTTTACAAGCGAGAAATTCAAAACCTCCTGTATTTCAGGTTTTGAATTTCCTGCTTCTAAACTTTGTCTATTATGTGGATTCGGCTTCTTGGGCTTGAGATATTGAAATTCAAGATTTCAGTATTTTGAGCTTCTAAAGTGAATCCATATATATGTTGTTGTTGTTTGTCTTTTGGCTTTTTTCTTGTATGGGGTCGCCACAGCGGAACTCCGGTCCGCTAATGATTAGCAGTAGATTTTTATGAAACGCCGAGGTGCCAGCTCGACGCCCAACCTTCAATGAAGGCACGCCCATTTACACACACACATGTCTTTCGAACGCTACCCTCCACACAGAAGGCACTTCCAAGCCACGCCAAGAATCAAACGGGAGAACCTCTTGCTGTGAGGTAACAACGCTACCTCCGTACCACTGCGGCATTCTGAATCCATATATATATATATATAAATAAATAAATGACAGTGAAAATGAAAATATGTGGGTGGTCTTTATTAGACAAGCATCTTAAATAAATATTACAAGCATATATTGTCAAGGGCACCATACAAAATTATTGTCAAATGACTCACATCATGTTGGCCATTAGTGAAGATAGAAAACACACTCCGATGCTATTCAGTTTGCTACTTTCATTTTAATAAGTCTCATCTAGTTCTGTGGTTTCACTGCTGACACCATTAAACTAAAATGTATAATATTTGTTATACTTTAGAACACGGTGAAGAACTGTTCTACTAAAATCTTTACATTGATGGCTATCAAATGCTCCCAAATTCTCCAGAAACCTTACTTTAAATGGTATGTCCTTGCTCTAACACTGACTACAGCTTCATCTACTTCCATATCCTTGCAATTTGTTATTCACAGTGACTAACCTCTTACACTAAAATGTTTGAAAAAAGAAACTGTAACATCTTTGCAGATACTCTGTATATAAGCTGCACCTATAGGTCTGATAAGAGAAACTATAACATATTTGTATATATTTCTGAATATAAACTGCATTCTTCATAGACTTGAAATGTGAGACTGCAACTTGTATGTTAATACAATATGTTTGTGCATATACTGCAACTTGCTTGTCTTTATCTGTTTGTAAGTTTGGAGCTTTTCTCCCTGTGTCAGCACTGAAAATGGGCATGTATCCAGTCGAACGATCCTGGTCAACAAATGTAAAATAAATAAAATAAAATAAAAAATATCTATATATTCCAAACCAAAACAACAGTGTGCCAAACACTAAACAAAGACAGTTTTAAACATACCAAGGGATTCACAAAAATTCTTTCCACCCACACAAATTGGCCAGTGCTGGTTGGTCAATTAGTGCAATAGAGATAATCTATAATTAGTGACATTGCAAAGCTAGACAAAGAAACACCTCATAAATGGCTCAGTACTAAGTCTATGAATCAAACACTATACTGTCAGATGTAACAACACTAATGGTCTCTTTACCAACCCATCCATTGCAGTAACATAGATATACCCCCTGTGCATACACAAACACCCATGTATACATGCGTACACACACACACACACACACACACACACACACACACACACACACACACACACACAAAATCACATTTATTCAACTGCATTCATCCACTACAGACATGGACACATGTCCACACACACAAATAGACAAATACAGAGGTACAAACAAACAGCTCCACTATACTTACAAGTACCATGACTGAATGGGAGAATGTTGTCAAAATATGGTATTTATTTTTTTTTCCTACAGAAAAAATAACTTGGCACTGGAATTCAATGGTTATCTTTTTCAGCATTAAATAATCTCTCATTTGATACCTTGAAGTGCCATGTAATCACCTTATGGTTCATGTTATTAATATAATTATTGACATGTTCCATGCGTTCATATTTCTAACACTCCCAAGACTGCAAGACCTCTCCCCAGACAGAGAAAACCACTCCCTGTGCTGCAAGCACTCTATCCAGACAGAGACCATCTCCTCCTAGACAGTAACACACATGTATACATGTATATATATATATATATATATATATATATATATATATATATATATATATATATATACACACACATGTATATATGTTTACATACGTATGCATGTGTGTGTGTATATAAAAACACACACACACACGCACATTCACACACACACACACACACATACACACATATATATATATATATATATATATATATATATATATATATATATAGATATATAGTTTCACTTTAAAACATAACGTCGAATTTCATAACATCGAAAATGTATAAAATTGAGTAGTGTATCAACAAACATGTAAATGTTATAGTTTATTCTGTTAATCTGTATATAGTGTTTATTATGCCACTCTGTATGTGTTTTAGGCCAAATAGGTAAGTGATTTAGACATTATGTGCACATTCTTTATGGTGATTGCGATAGAGTAGGGTTAGGAAATTAACTTTTTCCCACTGTAGTGCAATCTGGGAGTTGGTATATTTCATTTATAGGGGTGTGTGTGGGCACAGCCCCCCACTTGGGGGAGGTGGAGGGAGGACTTGCCCCCCCTGCAGAAATGTAGTAAAACGTGTGTTTTTTTCATCTGGTGTTGTTATAGGGGAGGGGAATGTTATTTATATTTGCTTTGTAGTTTTCGATGTAAGAGCCGATGTTATAAATTTTAGATGTTTTGAATTGTCGATCTTATGGTCTCGCTTTTTTGAAATCAGATGTTATGCATGTTTGACGTTTTCAAGGAGAACTATATATATATATATATATATATATATATATATATATATATATATATATATATATATATATGAATTTATGACATACAGAGTTTTCAGAAACTGAAAATTCATATAGTCAAGACCATATGATCAAGTTTTTTGAAAACTTCAACATAAAAAAATTTATGTTTATGCTGGGAGGCAAGCATTCCCACATTTGCACCCCCATGTGAGTGGCGGCATTCTCCACACACCATGCAAATTATATATATCAACTCTAAGATCACACTACAGTGGGGAAAGGGTAAATACCCCAATCCATATTGTACTGTGATATACACAGGCATGTTTTAATAGGGAATTTATCTTTTTTCCCAGTGCAGTGACATCTCAGCATTTGTATATATAATTTGTGAAGTCGGGTAGTGCAGGGGGCTTAGTCCTTTCCATAAACATAGATTTTTTTTTTTTTACATTTGAGTTTTCAGAAATGCAGCCATATGGTCTTGACCATATAAGCTTTGAGTTGCACACAGATATATATGTGTGTGTGTGTGTGTGTGTGTGTGTGTGTGTGTGTGTGTGTGTGTGTGTGTGTGTGTATGGATATATATATCTATATAGAAAGAGAAAGAGAGAGAGGGAGGGATGTGAACACACAGACAGACAAACAAACCTTTTCAGGCACAGTAAAAAAAAGAGAGCATGACTTGCCATTAGATCTCTAATTATTACTTTGGAAGAATAACCTTCTTGTAATGCGAGTCAGGTAGTTATTTCAGCCACTGACTGTATTTTTAGCAACACTAACTCAAAGCATTATAAATATACTTAAAGATATATAAGTCAAAAATATATTCATACATCATTAAAAAGCAGAGTGCCCTGGTCTGTACACACTATAGTAATGTACACATTTCTTTTACTCAGTCATCAAACACAAGCAATATTACAATGGCCTGAGTTCTGGAATTCATACTTTATCACTAATCTCTTGTATATTGAGACTGAGAAAAACAACATTGTTAGCACCTCTGGAATTAGGACTCAAGAGTTGTTTAGACTATGTAGCAGTTTTTTGTCTAACAATAATTGCTGTTCAGAACTTGGTGAAATTATTTAATTATGTGAAACAGAGCAAATGCAAAGCCATCATTGTGGTATACACTCAGTGTGATTCAAAGTCAGACAAGAGGTGAAAATTGGAAAGAGGATAAGGCAGGTCATTCTTGTATTGGGCAACATTACTGATAAGTATCAGAGCTACCAGATAGTTATAAATAAGCAAACTGCTATGAGAATAAAAAACTGTGTTAAAATCCCATTATATTATATTAAAGCTGCATGCAGGAGGAAGCTCTGAATCTACCATGCCTGGCTAAAAACCATTATCAGTATTAGCCACACATCCATAAAAGCCTCACAAGACTTTATAACCACCATCCACTTTGTCTAGCCATTCTAAGGGTCTACAGCACTCTCAGTATAAAATATAATTCACACATCCACTTGAATTAGAAAATACTGCAACCAAAACTGTTGTTTTCTTCTTCTCAGTTCTCAGTACTATTTCTAGTTTTATTCCCTTAAAATGACCATTGATATTTTGAGGGTGGGAAAGCAGGATTTGGATCTGTGAGCCCAAGTTGGCAAAACATCCTCATTCAAGTAATGTGCCCACATGAAGGAAAATGTGGTGGTGGACATTATCATTATTAGCATTTGGTTATATTTGAAGGAAAATGTGACTTTCAACAGTAATTTATTCAGAAAAAAATTCATTTCTGACTATTTTTCAAAGAAACTTTGCTGTCACCCATTCAGTGACCTCCACACAGCATGAGCAGAGTGGTGCCAGTAAAGTAAAACAAAGCAAAATGTATATGTATAGCACTCCTCCCTGCACATGCAGTCTTTATTATTCTGACTATGAAGGTGCTAATTGTTGGGAAAACCAAAACCAAGACGAGTACAAAATGTAGTCTGCAGCAGTAGTAACTTGCACACAAAATCCACCTGTAACCAAGCAAAATATGCGATAGAACACAAGAGACCACGATACACAGCAAAAGAATTGAGTTAAGATGTTTCATTGTTTATTGTTTAAGACTTCATCAGCACCTTCATTCGCAATGTTCAAACTTCTTCTAAAACATCTGCACCAAAGTCACGTGATTACTAATGGCAAGTACAACAAAAGATGGGTGAACCAGCACACAGGCAAATCCAGTGATACACCAGCTGAGTCCAAAACAAAAAAAAGAAATTGCTGGAAACCAGGGCAGAGGAAGCTAAAATCCTGTAATAATTCAAACAGTTTTCCAGTTGCACAGAGCGAGCTGAAGTCCTTTAATGATTGCAAGCAATTTCCAGATACACAAGTAAAAACGTTCACCCAGAGGGCTTCCTCAGGCACATAAACCAACTAACAAAGGCTAGTGTATGGTTTTAAATACAGTGTAAAAGTCACATGTCTAAGCTAATAGGCAATAAAAACTTAATTAATTAAAGAAGAAGTAACAAGAAAAAACATGATGGCATATTATGATAAAATCTTGTAACAAGATTACTAATGATCACATTTAAAGATATAAAGTCTTCAGCCCAAAATGAGAATTGCCCTTACCTACCAACACAAAAAATCCAAGCAGAATCACTTTATAATGATTTAAAGACTACATATTTTTATTTGACAAATAATATTTAAAACCATTTTTTTCCGAAATAAAAAAAAATGTGTATTAAAGATATGTGGTCAGCTTGAAAAACAAATTGTGCTGTCATTTCACAATTTTGCAGACCTACATTCAAGACACACCATAAATTTACATTGTCATTTAATCCAGAGCATTTTTAAGCCTCAATCCTTTAACTCAAGGGTATTTTGCCAGTCAGTTCCTGTACTACCAATCTCAACATTTTTATGTACTGAAAATAAAAATAAATTGGAAAAATACCCTTGAATTATAGGAAGTTTTAAAACATAGGTCTGCTAAATTCTTAAACAACAGCACAATTTGTTTTTTGAGCTGACCACATATAAATTATTGTATGTTAAAAATGGCAACCATTTGAAATAACACTAGAACTTCATCAGAAGTTCTGTTATTAAAGAATGAAAATGCTTATCATATTTGTCATTGTGTTGCTGAGCAGTTATATTTTTCAAAGGGTTTATAGAGGTGTTATTAGTTTTATTTTAACCCTTTTCATTTGATTCATTTAACCATTTGAAATATCGGAACCCGCTAGACCGAGTCCCGAAACATGGAGACTGAATGGCTGAAAAGTATATACCAAGTTTGAGGTGCCATTTCTTGGAATATTTCCTTTTCTTTGAGGTATGGCAATCTCAGAGTTGGTATATAAAGATTGGGAGTGTGGCTTGACCCCCACCCAGCAAAAAGAATTTTAAAGAAGAACAGCAATTATTGGTCTTTTTATTTTTTACTTGTCAGCACTCTGCATTTTGAGTGTCAACATTTTACAGATCACACAAGTTAACAACCTCCTCACATTAATATGGTTGCCTTATCTATCCTTATTTCACTGGATCATCAGAAATGGAATAACTGATGCTACCAGACTAACAGAAATCTCAGCAATCAATGTATGAGGCTATACCTCCTCAAACTTCCTATGCAGTGGTCTATATTCCTCTTCTCATCCCAGGTGATTATCATCTACATGACGCTTCTGAAATCAAGTCTTCTAAGAGCAAGTGTCAAAAATGGTTTGATACCAACTGTCAAAGTGTTTTTTTTTTAATTAACTCGCAGTGTAACATCAACTGAAAGTTTACAATAAGCAGAGATACTATGTCAGAGTTCTATAAGCAAGGGAAGTCACCCATTTATAACTACATATATGATTACTGACAAATACAATTAAAAGTGAAAGCTCTATATTAGCAGACAACATACTTAGATGTTTCCTTCAATAAATAATTAAACTCTAACCCCTTTTAAAACATGTTAAACAATATGTTACAATATGGACTTGTCCCCACCTATGGTGAGGGGATGTAGTGGTACTGATTCACAAACAGAGAGTTTAATTCAGATCCAGAAAATGATATACCTAATAACTTGCCCAATACTCTATATAAAATCAAGGAGACAGTCATAGTAAAGCTTATGACACAAATGACTTCTGTTAGATATGGAACAGTATGGGTCTGCAAAAGTATAATTTTACATTTTGATTACTGTGGCATCTTTTGAAGCAATAAGAGTAGCACATGAATGACAATGCATACTGCCTTACTTGACCATGCTAAGGGTATGCTACAGGACTCTGTCCTATTTCTTTTCAGTCTATCATTCTGCGGTATGAAAATGGGAAATAGGTTCTGGATAACCAATATGATGATGGCTGCAAACTGGGGAACATAATGAATTCAATAAAAAAATGCCACATCTTTCAAGATGACTGACACTAGAACATAGTTGGTACAGCAGTAATGGCCTCACATTTACTGTTATTAAATTGACATAATGAAACTGGTCAGAAAGGTCATAGTTATTATTATTATTACTAAATAAATGATCAGTTCATATAAAATAGCATCATCTCTAAAGATCTAGGGACATTGATGACAATTTACAATACATATGTTTTTAATAGTCCATTTAAATGCAACATCCAGCTTTATCTTAGGTTTTTGGACGACATATTTATTTTGTGGAAAGGGTCTCAGAATGATATTAAGTGTTTTTTTGGATTTTTTGAGTCAAACTACTTCTTTTTTTAAATTTACATATCACTTTAGTCATGAGGGGATTAATTATCTGGATACTTTTATAACACATACGGAAACCTGTTTTAAATCAAATATTTCTAGGAAACCCAACTTTTCTAATTCTTACTTGAAGTATTCCAGCTGCCATTCACCAAAACAGAAAAAAAAGTATTATTATGGGACAGATGATAAGGGCAGCTAGGATGACCTCTACTTATGAGGATATCATTAAAGAGATGGATTTTATAGTGAACATGTTTTTAGAAAGAGGGTATCCTGCACTTTTAGTTCAAGAGACCAAGGACTTTGTTATTTCTAAATGAGGTCAACAGTACAAGCCATTGTTAGGTAATGAGAGAGTTAAACAGAAAAAAGATGAAAATAGTACAAAGTCTGAGAAGGCTGTTATTTTAAAGTTTGGAGAACATTTTAGTGAAGTTAGGGACATTTTCAACAAAAACTGGCATATTTTTAGGGTAAATCCAGACATGTTTAGTGTTTTGGGTCCTAGTCCTATGTTTGTACAGAAAACAGGCCTCAATTTTAAAGCTAGATTTCAATGACAAGTTAAAGGCAGACCATGTAATACAGGTAGGACAATAATGACAAGAAGATGTGTGGCATGTAAACAATGCACCTATATATTACAGGTACAATGTTTAGTACCTGAGAATATTACTATTATATTATTAGAGGGGTGATCAAGAAGAGGAGGAGGGGTGTGAGGGCAGCACCAAGGATCAAATGGTGGAAATTGAAAAAGGGTGATTGTGAGGTGGAGTTCAGAGAAGAGTTAAGATGGGCACTGGGTGGCAGTGAAGAGTTACTGAACAGCTGGGTAACTACAGCAGAGCTAGTAAAGGAGACTGCTAGAAAGGTACTTGGTGGGACATCTGGACAGAGGAAGGAGGACAAGGAGACCTGGTGGTGGAATGAGGAAGTACAGGAAAGTATACAGAGAAAGAGGTTGGCAAAGAAGAAGTGGGATTGTCAGAGAGATGAAGTAAGTAGACAGGAGTATATGTAGATGAGGTGCATGGCAAAGAGAGAGGTGGCAAAGGTTAAGGATAAGGTGTATGGAGAGTTGTATGAAAGGTTGGACACTAAGGAGGGAGAAAAGGACCTGTACCAATTGGCTAGACAGAGGGACCGAGCTGGGAAAGATGTGCAGTAGGTAAAGGTGATAAAGGATAATGAGGGAAACATGCTCACAAGTGAGGAGAGTGTGTTGAGCAGATGGAAAGAGTACTTTGAGGGGCTGATGAATGAAGAGAATGAGAGAGAGAGCAAAGGTTGGATAATGTGGGGATAGTGAATGAAGAAGTGCAATGAATTAGCAAGGAAGAAGTAAGGATAGCAATGAAGAGGATGAAGAATGGAAAGGCTGTTGGTCCAGATGACATACCTGTGGAAGCATGGAGGTGTTTAGGAGAAATGGCAGTGGAATCTTTAACCAGATTGTTTAATGAAATCTTGGAAAGTGAGAGGAAGCTGGAGGAGTGGAGAAAAAGTGTTTTGGTACCGATTTTTAAGAATAAGGGTGATGTGCAGAGCTGTAGTAACTACAGAGGGATTAAATTGATCAGTCTCAGCTTGAAGTTATGGAAAAGAGTAGTGGAATCAAGGTTAAGAGGGGAGGTGATGATCAGTGATCAGCAGTATGGTTTCATGCCAGGAAAGAGCACTACAGATGCAATGTTTGCTCTGAGAGTGTTATTGGAGAAATACAGAGAAGGTCAGAAGGAGTTGCATTGTGTCTTTGTAGACTTGGAGAAAGCATATGACAGGGTGCCCAGAGTGGAATTGTGGTATTGTATGAGGAAGTCAGGAGTGGCAGAAAAGTATGTAAGAGTGGTAAAGGATATGTACAAGGGTAGTGTGACAGCAGTGAGATCTGCAGTAGGAGTGACAAATGTGTTTAAGGTGGAGGTGGGATTACATCAAGGATCAGCTCTGAGCCCTTTTTTATTTGCAGTGGTGATGGACAGGTTGACATATGAGATCAGACAGGAGTCCCCGTGGATTATGACATTTGCAGATGACATTGTGATATATAGTGAGAGTAGGGAACAGGTTGAGGAGACCCTGGAAAGGTGGAGATATGCTCTAGAGAGAAGAGGAATGAAGGTCAACAGGACTAAGATGGAATATATGTGTGTGAATGAAAGGGAGGATAGAGGAATGGTGAGGATGCAGGGAGTAGAGTTGGTGAAGGTGGATGAGTTTAAATACTTGGGATCAACAGTTCAGAGTAATGGCGAGTGTAGAAGAGAAGTGAAGAAGAGAGTACAGGTAGGGTGGAGTGGGTGGAGAAGAGTATCAGGAGTGATTTGTGACAGATGAGTACCAGTAAGAGTGAAAGGGAAGGTCTACAAAAGGGTAGTGAGACCAGCTACATTATATGGGTTGGAGAAGTGGCACTGACAAAAAGGCAGGAGTCACAGATGGATGTGGCAGAGTTAAAGATGTTAAGATTTGCACTGGGTGTGATGAGGGTAGACAGGATTAGGAATAAGTATATTAGAGGGTCAGCCCAGGTTGGATGGTTTAGAGACAAAGCCAGAGAATCAAGATTGCATTGGTTTGGACATGTGCTGAGGAGGGATGCTGGGTATATTGGGAAAAGGATGCTAAGGATGAAGCTGCCAGGTAAGAGGAAAAGAGGAAGGCCTAAGATAAGGTTTATGGATGTGGTGAGAGAGGACATGCAGGTGGTTGGTGTGACAGAGCAAGATGCAGAGGACAGGAAGAAATGGAAACAGATGATCCATTGTGGCAACCCCTAATGGGAATAGCTGAAAGAAAAAGAAGAGGGGGAAATTGTTTATCAAAAAGGGTGGTTTACATGGCCAAATGCCATGAGTGTCCGGCATTTTATATTGGCAAGACAGATAGGTCTCTAAAATGACGTATATATGAAAATTTAATACAGCATTACTAAGAATTGTGTTAATAATGCACTAGGTAAGCATCTAAAATCCGGCCCCATGTGTACAGGATTCCATTTTGCCATTTTAGATCAAGTGGATATTAATCCAAGGGAAGGTGATGAGATGATACTCTTGGAAGAAAAAGATACTAAGTAACAGTTAAGATTAAATGCCACCAAACCACCAGGAATAATATCATATTTCTTTATTACCTATTCTAAAACTTAGGGCTTCACTTAATCATTAAGGAATGTTAGTTTTTATATTAACAAGATTATTTTTATTAATTTGTGGTGTTTTAATGAGACATTTAGATGTTGTTAGGTAATGTTCTATTGTATAGCAAGTCTTTTTTAATTGTGTTTATAATTGTGGTATACATATTTATTGTTCAATGGTAAAGGCACTTGGTTTAGGTTGTAATATATATCTTTAAATTCCATATTGCTCAATTTTATGGTTTAATTTGATTGATTACTTAATAGTTTAGTTAATTTTTTGATTGTCTTTGTGACTATAAAAATGGGGAAGTGTAATTTGTGTATCGTTCTGATGAAGTCTACTTATTGTAGATGAAAGCACTAAACTATTAAAGCTTTTGTTTGGATATTCCCTTTTATTATGGCAGAGGTTATTTTAATTTAATCAGAATTCACTTATCAAAGTCAGACATGCGCAGTCTATAGCTCATCTAATTATAAGGGGCATGTCTAATCAATTCAGATAGATCACTGTGTCACTTTATTCTACACTTTATTGGATGTTGCATTTTATAGTATTTGAACAACCTAATTGAACACACATAAAATAGTTCATTCCTAAATAGAAAAATTCTGTAAGTGCAGTTTTCAGAAAAGACTTTGGAAAGTGTCATTGAATTTTATTTCTGTTTCTTGGGTTTCTAAGAGGCAGGCTCTGCCTGATCTACAAGATGCAGTCTTATCCCGTACTGCTTGAACATCTATTCCTGGAATGTACAGCTAGGAGATAGCTAACACCATAAGAGGGAAACTAAATATAAACAGAAAAAAATTGGCATATATATTAAAATAATTTCTAAGACTATGCATTAAGTTTAAACTTATAGTCATCCAAAGTCAGTGTTTAGCTTATTTAAAAAAAAAAAAAAATTACTTCATCTACTGCATAAGTTCTGTAAGAGTAAGGAAATGAAATGCACTCAACTATTCATCAGTTTATGAACCTGTGGATCTAAGATGTCCAACCAAACAAGTGCCATGTGAGTTAAGCAAAAAGAAAAAAATGTCAGCAGTTTTATTAGGAATCATTTTGTCCACATTGTTATGTCTTAAACACTTCGGTAATCCTCCCCCGCACATTTTCCAGCCTTTAATCAGTCTGTCACCAGTTATTTCACAACATGTTCACTCACAAACGATAAACTAAATGCAGGTGAGTTCAGTTTCACAACATATGAATACTAATATGTGAATAAATCCTTGTATCCAAAAGAAATCTTTCGTCAGTCCCATGAAAATGCTTACACATAGCCAAAATATTTCCCGACAACCTCAGAAAGGGAAAACACTATCCATTGCTACTTTGGAATAAAACACTGGAAGGAATGAAGCCACTAACTGTGCTGCTTTTTATTTCATGGCATTGAGCAGGGAAGTGGCACACAGGAAGAGATGTATGATGATACTATTGGACAATATATAGTGATATGGGATGTCTCTCCAGGAAGATGTGCACGTCTCCATATTTCAGTTTAGCTGAGATATACAGACATCACTACTACAACCACAAAGTAAAATTCACTGTGTGAATTTTATGTAAAGGTTGGAAACAGAAAATTAGGATAAGTGTTATATTACAGTTATGATTGCAGTCGCATGTGTTGTCTGTGAGTGGCAAATACTGAGTGCTTACTTCTCTGGCTGGTGTGGTCATGGGTCTGTGAAAAACACTCTGAAATAGACGGGTTTTCACAGACTTTCTAATGCTAATGGAAAGACTTAGTTCTCCTTTAATTGACAGTAGCTTAAACATATAAATAACTTTTCCTTGTTTAGACTTCTGTAAATTAATATAAACTGTTTGACATATGTAGAGATGTGCAGAGTGCACAAATGTGGCATGGGTTGTGGAGAAGACTAGTTCTTAAAGTGACAGGTGCTTTTTGCAATAATCAAGAAACTGCCTAGATAACATTTGAAGCCTGAAAGAGTTAATGAAAATTTTGTAGCATTAAAAATGTTTTTGATTGTTTTTACCTGCCAACCATTATGTGAGAAAATGACTCTGAGGGATTTTTGGGAACTTTCTGTCTAATCTACAAGCTGTGATTCCAGTGGTGTGCTGAACTGTTAAGTTGCAAATTAATCTACTGCTACAAGTAAACTGCTGTGAAAAGGTTGCTTTCATGGTAAAATCAAAACAAAAACAAAAAGAATGGTGCAGATACCCCCTCCATCAAGCCTGGAACAGCAAACACCTCCTCACTACAGACTATCCGGTCTAGCAAATCTCAACAAAAATTAATGCATGTTACACATTATCTTCCTGTAAATACATGTTTCTTAACTGCAATTACCAAACCACCGAACTAGTCCTCCTACTAAATTTTCTACCCTGCTGCCTACCTAAAATAACTTCTACTTACTGCTGTCCTACCTTTCACTTTCTTATTTCTTTTAGCTAAGCTTACAGTTACAGAATTTCAGCTGTATCATCTACTTTTGGATTCGTAGATTTTTTTTCTTAAATATTCCTGAGATATGATCCTTCCCACTCCGTTCACCCTCGCTACTCTCAGGCTCACTTTGGTCACCTTCCCTACCCCCATTCTTACCCACCTACATACTCTACATTTATACTCTTTCCATCCCTCCCACTCCCTCCCGCCACTCCCAACTTCATTCCAAATCCTTCAATTTAAACTTACCTCTTCCCTACTTAGACACCCCTCCTCATATCAGGTCAGGCTAAATTCACACCTAACAAAAGTCTTTCTCCTTTCTCCTCAGCACTACACTACCTTCCATCTGTTTGCACTTATCTCTCAAACTATCCCTATAATTGCCATTAACTTACCTCTCAACATGATTCACCTCCTCCTCACTTCCACCCTGCCCTTTCTTCTCTCTCTATCTTCATCCTATCATCACACCATAATACACAGAAACTCTGACCCTACATTCACCTACTCAGGCTTCTCAATTACTCTAACCTTCCTTATTACTCCTGCTCTATTCAGTGACAATGGCACTCAGCTATTAAAAATTAAACTATTCTTACAGCTTTCTCTGCCTCCTAAACCTAAACTAAAATACCACTTATTGTACATCACATTTTCACAACCTAAACATCCAGTAACTAAATCCCTAATCTCAGGAGATATTCATCCAAATCCAGGTCCTATCACCTTCTCCTCTTCCTCCTCTCATTACACTCCATCCTCGCTCCCCCGGTCATTTACCTCTTCTCAAACTCACTCCTCAACTTCCAAACACCTAACTTTCCTTGTCCTCAGTATTCAAAGTTTATAAAACAAAGTCACCTACCTACACTCTTCAATATCTCTCTACATCCAGACATGCTCATCCTCTCAAAAACCAGGTTAAAACCCCACATATCTGACAAGTAAATCTTACCCCCTGGCTATAATATCATTCACCAGGACAGACTAAACAAAAAGAGTGGTGTAGCCATTCTATGCCAGCTCTCCCTATACCTCATATCTTTCTCAATACCAAATTTCTTCCTGCTGAAGTCCTTATAGTAAACTGCAAATTGAACAACTATAAAAAGATTGCTATTGCTACCATCTATATTCCTCTGGTAACAACATTCCTATCCTCCGATACTTTCTTTCCTGGATCTCTCAAACTATCTGCTATGAAACTATTATATTAGGTGACATAAGCATTTGCTGGAGTTCACTAACCTCAGACTCACCACCTTCTAGTATTAACCTCTTTGGTTTCTCCCAATTAATTACTTCTCTCACTTATCTGAATAAACACAGTACTGGCACTACACTTGATTAGATCCGTGTTTCCAACCCTAACCTATACCAAAACCCCACTTCACTGTCAGATTGCCTTAGTGACCATCTACCTACCTCTATTCAAAGACAATCCCCCCCAAATTTGAAAACCCCACCAATATAAAGACTGTCGTAAGCTATCCTATTTTAACTCTTACACCTTCAACCAGATACTCCCTTCTATTAACTGGTCCATCCTCCATGAATTCATTAGAAAAAGCTGTTCTTTAATTCAATTCCATCTTTCTAAACTCTCTAGACTCATTAGTTCCCATCAGGAGAATTAGAACTAAATCTAATTTTGCCCCTTGTTTAACACAAAATGGATGCTCCCTCATGAGCAATAGAGATAATGCTTGGAAAAACTGGAAAAACATAAATCTCCTTCTGATCTTCTATGTTAGAGATGGCTTTGAAATTCTACTAAAAAAACAAATTATTAAAGACAAAAGAAAATTTTACCCAAAATCACAAACTGATCCTAACCAAACAGTTCTGGAATATTACCAACAAACTCTTACAACCAGGTAGGTCCTCTCTACCTTCTCCCTTTCCTAACAGTTCTGCTTTAGACACAGTTATACTTCTCAATTCCTTTTTCATTGACTCCATCCAAAACTTAACCAAACAGACATAAGTTGCCACCCTTTAATTTCCCCTTCACCCTTCATTCACACAACATCCCTCTATCTTAAGCTGATTCCTACAGCTAATATCAGATCACGTCTCAGCAAACTCAAAACATGCTCCCCCTCAGCCAATAACCTGCCTCCTCTCTTCCTTAAATTGGCCGCAAATTCTATCACTTATCCCATAGATCAGTTCAAGAGGCCACTGTTACTGATATCTGGAAGAAATTCTATGTTATAGCCTTACACAAAGGAGATAACTCTACTGACGTCTCTAATTTTAGGCCAATAGCCATTCTGTCATCATTCTCTAAAATCCTGGAAAAATGCATCTGGAAGAAATTCTGTGTTATAGCCTTACACAAAGGAGGTAACTCTACTGACCCCTCTAATTTCAGGCCAATAGCCATTCTGTCACCATTCTCCAAGATCCTGGAAAAATGCATCCACATGCAGAGACTACATCTTCTTCTTCAAGAAAATCTCCTTACACCCACTTAGATCTTGTGATAACAACAAATCAGTCTCTTGCCTATTCCTTGACCCCTCAAAAGCCTTCAACACTGTCTCCCACAACCTACTTCTGTCTAAACTATCCAATCTTAATGTCACTAACACTGCTATCTCCTGGTTCTCTACCTATCTCTCCAACAGATTCCTGTTTGTAAAATGGCCCTCTGCTCTCTCCCCCTTCCATCCTGCCCAAAAAGGGGGTCCCCAAGGGTACATTTTTGGACCCCTGCTTTTTAACATTTTCATTAATGACCTACACTGTTCCTGCTCACACTCTTCTTTAACACAATATGCTGATGGCTCCACTATAATTTCCTCCTCTGACAATCTCCCCCACATCCTCACCCTTACCCAGGACTCACTCCACTCAGTCAAAAAATGGCTTACATCTAACCAACTTCTATTTAACCCTAAAAAAAAAATACTCCTCTTCCTCCCAAAATCTTTCTAACACCAAAAATCTACCTTCTCTGTCTCCTCCCTAAACAATACACCTCTTAATGCTGAATCACACACAATACTACTTGGACTTGTAATGGATGACCAATTCAAATTCGATCTACATATGTATCAATAAGCCCAATCAAAAACTTGGCCTGGTCTACAGAAATAAAAAAATTCTCTCAAGCAAAGCTAAAGTCTCTCGTGCTTAAGCCTTCCTATCAATTGCTCTCACCACTGCATATCTCTAAGAAGCCTACAGTGTCTCGAATTTCACCATCTGCTCCTTCTTCTTCAACTACATCTGACCCACTACTACCTATACCAACAAAAATTCTGTCCTGCACTGTCTGATCTCATCTCCCTCTATAGTGTACTCGCACACACTGTACCTCTGAACAACACCTCTTGAAAATTTACAATCCCCAGAAAAACATTGGCAAACTCCTCTATAATCACTCATCCTCCAAGGCATGGAACAAACTCACCCTTAGCTTAAGATCTGCTTCTAACCCAAACTGCTTCAAGAAAACTCTAAAAGAACACCTATTAAGTTCCTAGACCTGCTTCTGCTCTGATCCTGTGTAATCTACCTCACCCCTTCCACCAGCTATGTGAATACAGCATGTGTTGTGTGATGTATACATTGGATTAATTGCCGGCATTAATGATATTTCTTAGCCTAGAAATAGTGTTTTACAATATGGTTTGTGGTTTGAGTTTGTTTGGTGCATTACATTATGCAGTATACATTTAAAGTTTAGGTTACCTCTGACTTTACAAACTGTTTTCATAGTCTAGTAAGTTTATAAGTTTGGATTTTGTTTCACTAAATTAAATGGCCATGATATTTTTCAACATGTTTTGCATTTTGAATTTGTTTGGTATATTAGACGATGTGTAATATTGCTCTTTACTAAATTTTAACTAAAGCTATATTTATTAGATTAAATGAACTGGTTAGGATGCATTCATATCTGAGAAATAGAAACAGAAATTTTAGAGGGGGTGATATAAACAACTTTTTAGAGATTTATGAATATAACTGGATCTTAGGATTTGAAGCAGATGTTTTTTCCAGGTTTGAATAGTGCAAGTAGTATTAAACCTGTTTTAATCAAAAAGCAGCTGCAGTATCAATGATGAAGTAAATTAATGATTTTGTAATTTGTATGTATTTGTTTCTATTGGATAGCTGTGTCATATGACTAATTAAATTTTATTACAAATAGGTGCATGTTTTAATTGGTATGCTGAGAACTGATGAAGGGTATATTGTATGTTTTTATAATAAATTCCTGAGCATGAACATGTTTATGTCTGGTTTTATTTTGGTTTCTGATATACTTCATCATATATTTATCACTTTTTCTTTAGTTTCCTTTCAAAAAGAATATTGCTAGAATAACAGGATGTGTGTTCACCTGCTTTTTATGAAGGATACAAAGCCTGAAACATAAATATATGTTATTATTTCAGTAATTCAATCCATAGTAATTTGTCCTAAAACATGGACTTTATGAGGAACAGACCAAATATATGAGGTAAAAATCTGGGCATTCTGCAAAACTCTTGACAGTTGTTGTAGCAAATTAAAGGGACTCTGTTATATTACCTTTCTGACATGGCTTACTATGTGTTTTACACGTTTGGAAAGTCGGCAAAACACTTTTTTTTTTTTTTTTTTTTACTTTAACTAGTAGTACATGGAGCAGATAAAAGCTTCATGCTCTACAAAGAATTATGTTTGGGTGTCCAGTCCTAACTTATTATTATAAGATCTTGACATGAGTGACAAGAAACACACCCCTTCAGCTTCACTGTCAAGGTGAATTTCTTGGCATCCATGTCACAAACACATAACAAGTCAGTTAGAATCAGTAACCCAACTGTAATCCTCTATAGTATGATTTTGTTTCATACACGTCAAGAAATTCACCTCAAGAATAGAGAGAACACATAACAAATAGATATGATCAGAAATATCTGACCATAATTCTTTGTAGTGCATAAAGTTTCATTTGATACATGTACTTCCAGTTACTGAAAAAAAATATAGAAGTGTTAGGTGCTTTGCAGCTTTGAAAGCTGAAAAACACTTAGCAGTGTTACACAGACAGCAGGCAGAAGCAAAGTATCTGTCTGATAAATTAATGGCTTTAAAAGCTGTTACACATCACTCTTGCCCACTTTCAATTTTTTTGGTAGGCATTGAACTGCATAACAGCTTTTAAAGCTGTGAAAATGCTTTGGCTTCAACTCAAGCACTGGCCTGGAGCTAAACAATGCTAAAAGGTGAAAAGTAGAACTTTGTGAAGCACCTTTCTGATATAAGAGAGGTGCTTCACAAAGTTGTCTCTTTTCTGAATTTGAAGCATAATCATGGCATCCAGTCTGAACCAATTTGTTCCATATTTAAGCCATTTTTCTGAAGAAATTCACATCAACAGCATAGTGAAACAAAGCTCGAGAGGTAAATTTTGACATCTAACTTGACAGCACATATTAACATATTTATGATCAGAAAAACCTGATCATCATTTTTTGTAGAACAAGGAGCTACAACTGTTCTCATGTATAACGAGTTACAGAAAAAAATGTAGGAGGATATTTTATAGTTTGCAAACCTATAAAACACTTACCCCGGGATTCATGAACCTTGCGCCAGGCGCCAGCATAGCGTCGGCGTTATAAAGCCAAATATGGCCACCGAGCGATTCAGGTATGAAGCAATCCCATGTGCACTACCGGCGTGCGCCGGACCTGCGCCGCCCCCGGCGTAGGTATGCTAATCACACTGTGTGCGGTATTGCACCATGCAAATGAAGGCAAATAGCGATCCATGAAGTGGGGCATGCGTAGCGTAAGGGCACGGCAATGTAAACCGAAAAAAGCGGTTTACATTTACCCAAACATGACCAAGGAGTAGCGGAAGGCTGTCAGCGTCAGGTATCATACAGGTGCAATATGCCAATGGCGAAAGGCACCGAGAATGTCCAAAGAAAACATGCACAAACTGTAAATAATGACAAAAATGTCATATACGTAGAAACCACAGCAGAACCCCCGGATATGTGTACAGAAGGTGCAAAGCAATGAAATAATATGACAATGTCCTAAAAGAGCTGTATAATACACATCAGCTGTACAGCCACCACACACCATACTATGTATGGAAAGCCTCAACCCCAGCGCAAGGGTTGTCAAGGAGTGGTGGCAGTGTTGGCGCCGTAACCATGTATTAGCAGTCAATGCCATGCAAATGAGGCAGATAATAGTGAATCGCAAAGCTGGCGCCGGTGTAAGGATGGAGCAAGCGGCGCAGTGGTACTACACCGAGGAGTGGCCTACACGAGATACATGTCAATCGCAGAGGGGTGTGCCACTGTAGGAGGAAGCATATTGGAGGCCAGCAAACCTGGGCTGTACAATGCACAGCACAGCAGCAGGATCGGCGTGTGAGGAAATAGATGCGCTGAGAGTACATAAAGCGCGCACAGATGCATGTGCACGAGGATGACTCGTTCCCAACCCAGTCATGTGACGGCCTCCCGTCAACAACCACGGATATAGGAAGGTAATGCGGAGAATATGAGGAAATCACGGAAGCAGTGTAATTGGAGCCGTAATGAGCAATCAACACCAATCAATCCAGGAAGGGCAAGCGGCGGCAGCTGACAACTCTGCATGCAGACTCCTGCATAACGGGAAAGGGAGGCATATGAATGCAAAGATAGTAGGGGATGTAGTAGAAATGCAAAGAGCAAAGAACCGAAATAGCACAGCCAAGTACAGAGGTAGCATAACTGCGGCTGCAGATAAAATGCATCATATGCCATGTGCCTGCAGGATGCAGTAATGTAAGATGCAAAGCTAAGCCAATGCAGGCAACTGTAATGTAACACTAAAGGCAATACCGTTGCAGTTGCAACCGTAAAACACCGAAAATAATCCATGGATACGGCTGCACAGACACACCCAATGACATCACCGGGTATACAGCACAACAGTATAAAGTGTGAATGCACACAACACACAGCGCGATTTCCCAAACGCCGCACCGTAGGGTGTAAACACACGGGGAACTTTTAATATGTATATGGTGGGTGCCGCCGTGGCCGTGATGCATAGGTATGTGGCAGAGACAGACGGAGTTGCGGAGGATGGTGCCGACAACTACCGTAGGCCTCACAGGAGAAGGAGAGTGTTCAGACCAAGGGTGACCTACCAGGGGCTGCAAGACCTGGAGATAGTAGGGCGCTACAGGGTGGACAGGGACACGTTACAGCAAATAGTGGAGCTGTGCCGGCCACGCCTGAGAACAAGAGACAACAGAGGGGAGCCCATCCCAGTGGACACAAAGGTATGTGTGAGCTTGCGAATACTGGCTACAGGTACCTTTCAAAGGCCAACCGGGGATATAATGGGTATCTCACAGGCATCAGCATCTAGGGTACTACACCAGTTCCTGGATGCCATGTTACGACATGCCCATGAGTATATAAACTTCCCCAGATCTCAGGAGGAGTTGGCTAGCAATATCGCCGCTTCCACCGTGTGGCACAATACCGGAGGTACTGGGTGCGATCGACTGTGCGCACATAGAAATCAAGTCACCGCCGGGAGCAGGGTAGGTGCTACATAAACCGCAAGGGATACCCCTCCATCAATTGCCAGGTCGTGTGCAATGCACAGGGCATTATCATGGATGTGTGTGCTGGCAGCCCTGGAAGCTACCACGACTCCCATATCTGGCATGCCTCACAGCTGTATCAGGTATTCGCCAGGGGGGACATCACGCAAGGTCACCTTGTGGGGATGCTGGCTATGCACTGGAGCAGTGGCTGATGACACCCATCAGAAATGCACACACACACATGCAAGAACGCCATAATGAGGCACACGCACAAACCAGAATAATCATAGGCGTGTGTTTGGGATGTTGAAATCACGGTTCCGGTGCTTGGATACATCCGGTGGAGCCTTGCAGTACTCTCCAGGCACATGTGCCCACATATTCATAGTATGTTGTATGCTACACAATATGATTCTGCGGAAACAGCTGCTGCAGGGACATAATGGTGTAGGGCCACCAAGCCCGCCACAACTGCCAAGGCAAGCACAGGCACAGGGCGTTCAGCGCCATGAACACGCTGTGCCAGCCCCAGTAGGTAGACGGAGGCGTACCCAATATGCCTACGCCCTGGCAAAGAGGGAGCATAGCACATACTTTGACAGCGTAGGCCCCATGGCCTGTCACCTCCTTACCTGCACACACAGTGAAATGGGCGCCACACAAACATGTCCGCCCGTACTGTGTACCGTATGGCGGACCTATGTGTGACTCCAACAAAGGCACCACCCAAACACTGCACACCCAATAGCCAGCAGAGCATGGAGCGCCAACACCTCACACGCGCGGTTCTACAGCACACGGCGTGGCGTATGCTGCCACTATCGCCGCAAGTCGACCACATATGTACTTATGTGCATACACAGATACGGAAATAGATATCAGTACACATGTAGAAATATATGTACACATACACAGATATAAAGTACAACAGATTAATATGGAACCCAGGGAGGCAAGTTCACAGATAAGTAAGGCGAAATCTCCACATAGTAAACATAGTGACCGACAACCCGATCATCCGGGAGGGTGGGCAGAGCAGGGAGCGCCAGCCATGGAAATGTCAACCTGCATCAATACATATCCGCGTGTCGGGATGATCACCAGTCCACGTTACAGTAGCGGGATATGTGCGTGTCATATCCATAGGATATGAGTGCGGAGGTACACGCCGCCGCCGGCGATGCGCCAACGTAGGTATTGTGTGCAACCGTCGGTGCGGCGGCAAGCATACCAGATTACCAGTCAAGTGTCGTCATTATGAGGAGCGTACCTCATTTGGGGTCTAAAACAGTTCATGTTCCTCGCAGTTCCTCAAAGTTCCACATTGAAAATGTCTGTCAAACATTCATTGTTAGGAATGTATTTAAATGACATCCTGGTAAATAGAAATTAATCATAGTAATTCATTAAAGGTTCTTCATTGTAAGTAAATCAGCATATTTTAACCATCCTATGACCTACTTAGCTGAAGTTGTTAGTATGCCATTAGTATGTGTTCCACATTATGCCCATTTGTTCCACATTAGTAATGTGTGTGTTCCTCATTTTGGAAATGGAAGGTTGAGAGCCATGGCGGCAATATGTGTATGTGTGAGGTGAGGTTGTCGTGTGTTCCGCTGTGTGTGTGTAATGTGTGTGCCACTGTAAAATGTGTATGTAGGTGACATGTCACAGGCGGAGTGTAATAACATGCGTAGGCATACAGTACAGGAACCATAGGCGTATGTACAGCAGTACCCACAAAGTAGTACTGACATCTCCTCAGTGGCTATGCGGCGTGGCGGCGTAAAAGCGATGCAAAGCGGAAATGTCCCAGAATGTACCACAGGGCCATAGCCAACAGGAGATGCAAAGGGCGCATGTACAAACCATGACCGTATGTATGGCGGCCATATGGTAGACTCAACACGATCGTCGGCAGCGTTACACAGCATCAGGCATGTACGGCGAAAATACGAACGTGCTATCGCGGCACCGATCGTGAACACTTACGGTCCCTTAAATACCGCTGTGTGTTCCACGACCGTTAAGTAAGCAAGCGGCACACGAATAGGAGGCTACCGGTAGCATACAGGCCGTCCCAAGTATAGGACCACAATCACCGTAACTATCAGTGACAAAATGCCAATGGATAGTAGGCACGGACGAACATCCGCAGATATATAACCGATGTGAAGGAGGAATACGTGCAGGAAGCACACATGCAGGCGATACCGACACCACACGACATCAACAAAACAAACATTCCCAGAACAACAGACAGGTAACCTGCAGCTCCCCAAGCAGGGATGGAGCACACACACAAGCATATCTTGTATGTATAAATGCAAGACCCACACGCCGTACCCGTCACCCACATCCGCAGGTATACCCCATCGCACATATCAAAGGGATAACAGGTAAAACCGCAGCAAAACATACAGACAGTCAATGACAGCGGCATACCCGCCACAAGCCGCGTGGGAAACACTAGCAGCAGCTGATGCATCCTTGCATCCGTTGTGTACAGGAATATAACAGCTATGTTACACATCTGAATGCACAATGCCATCGACAGTCGCCGCCAGGACACGGACACCCACATGTCAAACAGAATACCATACCCAACACACACAATCCACGGCTAACACCACAGCGTAATGTACCTGACACCACACATAGCGTATGCAGTCACACAAACATTACACAATACATACCATCCCCGAAGGTAGTGCAAATAACTAACGGCCACACGAGGAATGAACCATGGCCTAGTTTCCCGGGTAACGTATGAATGGAGGAGGATCACCAGTGATATGCGCATAAGTACACACCGAGGAACAGCTATTGGCGTGATGAACCCACATGCCTCAGGTGACGAATAAAGGAAGACTCCCTGGATATTCAAACCGTATGTTCATAATGAACACAAACGCTATTGAAAGGAAATACTGAGAGGAAGATATTGACGAATACAGAAGCGAAGGCCAGAAAGGTATGTCGAACCCACGAGATGTACTGATGTGTAACGCATGATACGTATGACTAATCTGCACTGTATGTGAACGATGTGTGTAAGTAAAGATACCTGTCCATTAGGCAGAGAGTGGTGAAAGGTGGTTATGTAATGCTAAGGCTCGGCGCATACCAGCAACTGTGGACAACGTGTGCACAGCAGTGGGACAACATGTACACAGGCGTGATAACCCAAGGTCCGCCATAGGGATTCCAAACACAGAACAATGCCACCACCCACGCCGATGCTGTCAGTGGATATCGAACAATGAAGCCCCACAGCAGGGGATAGGCCATGTATGTATAGTGTCACAGCACACATGTGCATGGGCATATACCGTCGATGTCATACGGAATGTGCGCAGCGTGCACGTATCCCACGCAGTAGGGGTGACTATGTCAATTATGTGTAATGCAAAGCTGTCATGATGGATATGTTCAGAAATCATAGACAGTATCACAGGCATAGCATGCATGATGGAGGGATGGCCTAATGTTATGTACATAAACAAGATATGTATGGCCTGCACATATGGGACAGTGTAGTAGCAGAATAGGTACCCGAAATGGAGGGAACAGCAAGTAACCATGTCCAAGCGTTCCGTAGCAGGTGCAATGTGTGCCACAATGATGTCCGGCAGGCCCGTGTGTAAACACATGTGCAATGTACACAGTAGTGTCACCCCCCCCCATGGTAGTGTCCACTGAGCGGCAGAAGTGGATGTCAACTGTATGTCTATACAGTACTTCCGCTGTGGTGGTACCATGGGTCTGTGTCACCCTACCAGCAAGGGAGCTATCACATGACTAGTGACACAGTGTGCCCCTGTGGGATGTGCACAGGACCTATGTCCCACAGCACGGTGTGTGTCCAGTCTGTGGATGTCACACAGGCGCCCGGGCTGAGCAATGTGGCATGTGTGCACACATGCAGGACTGCTCCTCCCACCCTGCCCACTGCAAGCGCCATGTAGGAGTACTACATGCATCAGTAATGCGGAGAACATGGCCCATGGCAGAGTAGATTACACCCTTGTGTTAGTGGTATGCAGGTGAGTACAGATGTGTTACATGACTGTCATTTGCATATGTAAACTGTCTGAGCCGGGTAGACATCACAGCATGACTATACTGAGACATGTAACGTTGTATCCATTGTGTAAGGTACACCACATATGTGTTATTGTAACACTGCCAGCGTGTACATGTGTGTATGGCACAGGTACAAGGGCACCCAAGGTATCAGCTAGACATACGGTCCAGAAATGCGTGGTCCTGCACATGTGTACCCACGCCATGGTGGAATATGGCAACCACAGCACCATGTGGGGCATGTGTGTGTACAGCAACCATGTACAACGTGATATGCATGTATAGGGACAGTATCCATGTGATACACACTGCATGACTGTCACTATGCAAAGGTGATGTGTATGCACTATGTGTGATGTAACTGATGCAATGATATCTACATGATATATCTGCCACACTGACACCTGTATGGTTGTTAGCAATATGAGTAGGATGAGCTAGAATGCTGCCAGGTATGTAGATGTGGTATATGTAGGCATGGACAATACTCTGTGACAGCAGGTAGTGTATGTATGCAAATAGTGAGCATGAGGGGCCACATGACTGAGGACTGTGCAATGTCACACGTCCCTGACTTGTTGTAGTTAGCATGATATGCTTGCACCACTGTGTGACCTGTACAGGAGGCACATGGCGTAACATCCTGAGACATAGGGTACGATGTGATGCTGGATGTGTACATTGGCAATAGCATAAAGTGGAATGGCGCTGAAGGGCAAAGAGCGGATCATGTCTGATGTGATACCCTCTGTACCACCCCAACCACCCATGCAATAGTATGACAGGTGGCCAGCATGGGATGTGGTGTGCTGTGGCGCACAGAAGCCCAACAAGGGTGCCAGTAAAGGCATGCAGGTAGTCAATGAGTGTGTGAAGCATGTATGTCAGGATGTGGCCCAATGCCATACTGAATGGCCCAGTCATGGGTGTACAAATGCAGCCCCATACGTGCAATGCAGTACCACCCATGTGTAGTGTGATAGATGTGGTAGTGTGGTGGTCAGGGTACACAACGTACATGAATGGGCTAGCAGTCAATGCAGTGTGCTGCTGCAGAGACATGTAACAGCCAGGTTGGCGGGATACAACAACTACGGAGATTTGAGGTGACATTGGGACTGTGTTCCCGGACATAACATGTGCATGGCAGTACTATGTATGTGTCCACAGGGTTAATACAATGTCCAGCCAAGGATTGGAACCCTGTAGTGAGTGAGAGTGTGTATTGTTGGTAGGTACCCCATTGGCAGGCACGATGCCAGCAACATCTGTGTTGGCAATGCCTGCATGACTGTTGTATGCTGCATTGAATGTGGATGTAGTCAAACAGCAGAGACATACCACCACACTGCGTGAGGGCCCACACTGCAATGTATGGCAGTCATGTGTAGGTAGCTAGCTGTGGAGTATGTGATGCACCATGAGGACACACCATGACTGTCAAGTGACACACCACACACATGTGAACATAACTACCGTGCAACAGCCTGCACATGTGCCCATACAGCACGTGTGCATGGAACAGGAATACCACTGTGGCGTCTGTGAAAAGGCCAGTACCACCATGTCTCTGTGTGGAATAGCATGGTCCCTACCAGTGTGTAAATGTAGCAGAAGTGCACTGTGATCAGTGTTGGCATAGGCACGTAGACTGTCCATCGTACGGGGTGCCATGCCATCAACTACCTCTGTCAGTGGATGTCAGTAATACCGGCTGTAGAGTGTATGTACCATGCATGCTGCTATGGTTGTGTGTTTAGGGTGTGGCTAGCAGGGCTGAGAAGCATGGATGTTCAGCAAACAGAGGGGGGATGTGTGTAGGCATAGCACACAGACACATGGAGGTTTGGTGCATGCCGAGGGTAGTGTAGGTATGGTATGTGTCGTGTAATGTGTCACCCAGCTATGCGTACTGCATGGCCAAGCATGTGTGGGTACATGGGAGTCCATACTAGGGAAGGGCGTGTTGCTGTCAATACATAGCAGTAGCAACTGTCCTAGGTGCAATGTACAGTATGCCAACACGACCAGCATGTAACCTGTGGTGTACAGTGTATTCACTGTCGCGTGTCACAATGTGCGTGCGGTCACGAACATGGGTATCTGAACATGGATTACCTATGATGCAATGTGTCTTGGGAATATACAGTATGTGTGTAAATCACTGTGTGGTGTGGGAACCACCCACCCGTGTGTGTTGCAGTCAGGTATGTGCCTGGGAGGTATGATCTGTGTACAATCTGGACTGGCAGGTGTGCCGTGTAGGGCATGGAGGCAGGTCCCAGGCACTGCAGATAAATGACATGTGTGCTGTACTGTGTGTGCAGTGCTTGTGTACAGCACAGTGGAGGGTGTAAGCATTGTCACACATCACTGCATGCTGTGCCTACCTGTGACAGCCCTGCCGGAGACAGACATGTGACACCGCTGCACAGGCAGCATAGCATGTGAAGATGTACATGTGGGCTGCACACCTTAGGCAGATGTCCACAGGTCATGTGTGCCACGGTAGTGTGGTTGAACACGACTATCAGACTGGACAAACACCACATGCCTGCATAACTACAGTATGACCATAGTCAACAGTCCCAGTGACAGAGTAGGCCAATGTACACTATCCCTGCGTGCAGACCACTGGCTACTGGACACCTGGCTAGACACACACCGGAGGGTTAATTCACCATTGAGCCATCACATGTCCCAGTCCATGTGGGCCGTACAATGTCATCACAGGGTGGTCACAATAGCAGGTGGCAAGGCAGAAGCACGGTGTACCAGGTGATGTGTCATGTGTGCATATGTCGACTAGCACAGCCGTTCACATGTCTGCAACATACTGGTGCACGATGTATACTGTTACATGATGTATGGAACTGCACTGTCACCCACTACAGGGCCATCTGACACAGGTGTGTTGTGACAGGTGTAACCCATGTTTGCACAGGATACACACCGCTGTTGTAGGCAGCCATGCTGGTGGCTACCAGTGATATATGCAGTGGTCATACAGACATACCGTACACAGTGTTCATGCAGGAATGTCCATTGTCGTGGACGATGTGCTGCTATGTGAATGTAGGTGTGTGTTGTGAATGTTACACATCCAGAAGACACCATCTGGTGCAGTCATGGTTGTCAACACCAGTACACACATCCACAGCAGTCAGAACCCAGTCCTGACAATGTGTGTCAGTCACCCTCGTACTGTGTGACATATGTGCACATGGCGGAACACCTCCCACTGTCATCTAAGCTGGCTACATGATGGCTGGAATGTGCTGTAGAAATGTACAATGCTGGTAGCCCAATGAAGTACCTGGAATCAGACACAGTGCGCTATGTCAGCCATGTAAACCATGCACAACAATGACCGCCCAACAGACACAAACAATGCATTGACACATGGAACATGTGCACATGACAACCCCAATGAGGTATGTTGCACATATTGATGTACAATTGTCATCTATGGCCATAGCATGGATGCAGACACACATACTCCACAGGTAGTACCATGTGATGTAGGTAGGGGGCATTGCTCGTGTACATGTCACAGTAGCTGTACAGACACATGTCCTGCATAGCCGTCATGTAGGGGTAGCTGTGGTATGTGACTGCTGGACATGCCCGTACAAATGACCATGTCCCACAGGAGATGTGTTATGTGTGTACCACATGTGACGTGCTGACAACAAGCTGTGATGTGTACGGCTGCCGGTGTACCTGTGTGACATTGTCTGTGATGGGTGCAAAGGCATATAGTATCGTATTGCATGCCCACAAGCCCCACATAGGTGCATAGCCTGAACATACAATACAAGGAGTGTGTGGGATGATAGCAACCCACAGGAGGAGATGGGTATGGACGGCAGCCCACAACCACATGTGTGTGTACGGTGTTCACGTCCACGACACATGAGCATCTGAGAGGCTAGTGTTACAGCTGTACAGGGTTGCATGCATATATGTTCAGCAACATCCCTGTGTGTCCCACCACTGGCCCGTGGACCGATGGACACCAACCAAATGTGCAGATATGAGATGTGCACAGCACATCACAGATGCCTACTGTAGAACAGGCTTACCGTGTAGACATGTGCACAGTAGGTCTGCGCCAGCTGCAGTCAAACATGTAATGTGCTGAACCACACCAATAGTCCAGGCCATGCCACAGATGGGCGTGCATGCATCTGTGTATGTATGGCTGTGAATGTCTCCGGCATAGCAATATAGCTGTGTCACCGTTGTGAACAACAATATGAATGGGTTATATGTGTGAGGGGTGCGTCATACGCGTATGGTCTGATCGGCGATACCATCAGTGACCCTGCTATGTGAACATCCCTGTCCCCATACATGGATACCTATGCTGTGCCCAACACCACATTCACAGAGGGAGGGATGGCGGTGTGTAGTGCAGCAGCAGACATGGGGGTGGCAGCAGGCACTGGATGTACACATATGTGGTACCCACATCAGTGCAGGCAACCATCCATGTGCACGGGATAGCGGTGTGTGTCCACATACAGCACTGTGTTGATCAATATCCCAGCACATAGCACCTGCCAGGGTTACAGTGTATGCATGGATGTGTGATACCTGCATGCACCAGACACACCCTCAGCAAGCAGCGTGCAGCATACCTCGCTTGAGGCCAGTGTCCACACCATGGCGATAGACATGTTGAATGTCCATATACACATAGCAATGACATATGGAATGGACAGCCACCCTGCCAATATCGTAAACCCCAGGTGGATCACAACCCAGTGCCATGTATGTGGCATACCCTGCCATACCATGCAGACCTGCCCAGCAAGGCTGCATGAGCTATCCTGATCCTACATGGTGCAATGGACAAAAGGCACTCTCACTATCAACCATACACAGCAGTAATGTGGCGGTGATGCACCCTGTGGTGTCACAGGTGCTGTGTGATGCTCTGGACAATGTGTGTGTGTACATGCTATGCATGGCCTGTCCTGCTAATGTGTCATGGTTACACATTGCCCTATGTCTATCACATGTGCAACACAGGTGAGCTGTGGCAAGTTGTCCAACACCCGTACAGTGCTGTGTGGATGTACATGGCACAACACATGCATGTGCAGGTGTCCATGTGTATGTGTACAGTGCCACTGCTGGCGTTCACAATGGCTACAGGCGTGATGTGTACTGACATATACACAGCGTCCAGGTGAACAGCAGCACCGGCGTCACATGGGGACCTATGCCAGTGATATGGACACAGGTGCAGCCAGGTACACATGTCCACAGCTGGCTAACATCTACATGGTGCGTGTACAGTGTGATGGGGTGGCAAACAGATATGATGTGACACACACTGCTCAATGGTGTGAAGCCAACACATCGGCTGTGTCACTGCCACGATGCCTTTCACAGATTACTGTGCAGATGTCGTACTTGTCATAGCAATGTATCTCCAACAGTATGCCAGCACAGCAGTGTAAATGTGACCTGCCACCATCATTATGTCTTACAGATAATGCCACGATCCGGCTTCCTGCATTCAGTCGACAGGAGGAGGAGGTGATCATACCATACCTCCATACTAATCATGACATGTTATTTAGTCATGTGCCACAGCAGGCACAGGACCGACAGGAGATGTGGGAGGAGATGTGCAGGAGGGTGAACAGCCTGGGCGGATACAACCGCACTTATCAGCAGATCCGCAGGCACTGCACAGACCTGATCCGGCATGCAAGACAGCGTGCCGCTGCAATCGCCAGACAACAGCGTGGGACAGGTGGTGGGCCACCAACCCAGCCCCACTCACAGCCACGGAGGAGCTCCTGGCCAGTCTGGGGACACCCACGGAACAACACGCAGAAACCCATGCGTCCATCGTGGAGGTGGGTGTCTCCCGAACTATGAGCTTGGAGCTGCATGGTAAGTCAGGGTTGCATGTTTGTATGATAAGTGGCGTGGGGGTGGGTGTCATAGTACAACACATAATATAGCCATACATGCCAGGTATATGGCCACACAAGGCGCATACTACAGTATGCTATGTTGTGTTAGCAGACATGTGCATAGCACATGCTAACTCACAGATGCATGATGTGACATGCACACTGCTGACTGTGGCGATAGTAATGGATAATGTGTATACCTTTGTGTCATCCCTTTACAGGTGCGTCTGGCGTGTCGCAAACACAAGGGTCTGTTGCAGGTAAGTCTGTTGCTAGTCAAAGGCATGATATGGTGTATTGATATTCCCCATGTGTCCAGGCATGACATGCACACCTGTGTGTGCCCCAGTCACGGTATACAGGTTGCACCACCCGACACACACACCACCCATGTACAGTAGATACAACCGTTAGCGTAGAGTGGCATGACACCACACGACCTATTGGTGTGTTACGTGCATTCAGCTATGCATACAATGGTGTAGGTGTTCCACAATGGCTGCATGTGTAGTATGCATCGGTATGCCTCTGCAGTATGCACACAGTACCACATAGTGAGCTGTGATCTTGCCAGAGCACAGGTGTTACCAATGTGACCTATGCCCCTGCATCGGTGCACACGTTGTGACATGGCACATGCCATGTCCCATGCACGTGGATGTCTGGCTGCAACATTGTCACACCATGACATGACCTATGCACGACATAGCAGACATCCACACTGTCTGCATATCTGTAGGGAATGTGACACCTTACACTAGTATGGTTGTATGTCACATGGGCCACCACAGGGCCATGTGCACGATGTCCACCACACACAATTGTCAATGACCCAGACAGACAAGGCCATGGTCGATACCTACAGGCATGTTGCCACACAGTACATCCACAGTGGGTAGTCACCGTTGCACCCTGTACACACATAGTGGGCTCATCACTGTAGTGGCCCCCCTGGACATCCGATGTAGTACACCACTGACATGGAATGCCTCTCCACAGCTACTACAGGTGCCTCCAATATCCACCACATACGTGCTGCTGGCGGCTGAACTGACTTACAGACATGGCAATGTAATGCGTCCAGGTCACGCATCACACAGAAACATAACTGTGTCCTGCTACTGTGCAGTGGCACAGTGCCCGCCTCCACACTGTACAGCTATGTACACAGCTCACACCAACCGCACCTGCACAGACATCCCTGTTACCCATACATTGTATCTGTAGACTGTACACATAACACTGCACCATGACAGCCATTGTGATGTGGTGCATGCGGTGGGACACCATCGTCACATGTCCACATGATACCACACATGTTTGCGGTGTACATGACATAGTGTCGGCAGACATGTGTACTGTCAACTCGCCCGTGGCCACACGGTGTATCACGGTGATGCATGCAAACTACCATGAATGTGTGTACTGCATGCCTACTAAAAGACACCTGCCTGTTGTACTGTTCCCACCAGGGCAGTGTGCATACTGCCACTAGGAATGTCTGGTCTACATTCACTGGTCTGTGGTGTGTGAATGCTGCATGCCACCTGCATTATCACATGCATGATGTGTGTGTGTGTGTGTGTGTGTGTGTGTGTGTGTGTGTGTGTGTGTGTGTGTGTGTGTGTGTGTCTGTATTGTAACTGACGGTATGCCTTTGTATTGACAGGTGCTGTAGGTGAGTTCCCCTCCTGCGGTCCAGCTGATGCTAGTGTCCCCACAGATACTAGTGGTGATGACCATGTGCATGAGGCACAGGCAGGGTCGTCACAGGCAGACACTCTGCCATTGGAGAACATCACACTTACGTCCCCTTCATCCCTGAACATGGTTTGGATGCCGACACATACCCCAACACCGTTGCCCATAGATGACGGTCAGTCAGCGTCTGTTGGCACCGAGCAGGAATGTGTGGTGGCTGCAGAAGGTGTGGGTACACACGATGTTGCCAGTGTAATGACTGGTGCAGTGCCACGCAGGCATGTGGCAGGTGCTGCTCGTAGGGGGGAGCACCGCTAGACATACACCTGCCGTACAGGGTGCAGCAGCTGGTATAACCAGACGCATGTTCCAGACTGTAATGGCGGCGCAGGCACGCGTGCGAGCGGCAGAACCAGGAAGGGCAGAGGCTGCAGAGGTCTGCAATCCGTTCCTTGAATGACAACATCCAGGCATTGGCGAATGCCCAACAGCATCTTGCCGATGTTCTGGATAGGAGATTGGGTGAGATGGCTGGTATCCTCGACCGAGGCATGGCCATCCTTGGGCGTGGGCTGTCCGTGCAGGAACACCAGGTAGGGGTGAGGCATAGGGCACGTGGGCGTGGGCCAGCAACACCACCTGGTGCAGGTCAGCGTGTGCGTGCCACCTCCCATGCCCACCCACACAGTGCTGGTAGCAGCAGCAGTGCAGCTGCTACTACACCGACCACACCAGGACAGAGCAGGCCACATGGACGTGGCCCTGGACGGCCCCGGCGTGGGCACGTTTCCAGCGGACATGTGACATCGGAGAGTGGACTGTCTGTACCTACACCCGGTCGTGCCCGTGCGACCCCAGGCAGGCACGGGTCACGTCGCGGCAGGCGGACACAGTGAGCCGTAACACCTGCACTGTACAGTCTGGGGCTGCCAAGCATACCCCGTGTAGGCATCACAGATGACTGAACTGTGTACACACAAACCCACACACAGCAAACACGACTGTAGGGCTCCACCACACCCACATGCAATCTACACAGTCATGCCCAGTCAATGCACAGGCCCTTACACACACACATGATGTCATCCATTGGTACAGCCCATGCCTGTGGCACACATATCACCCTGTGCATATGATGAAGTCTCTGCCGCATAACTGTGAGCTACACCATCAGTGCATGGTTATGCAAACATATTCTGATGCACAGGGTGGACAAGATAGTGAGAGGTGTATGTGATACCTGTGTCCGCATAGTGCGTGATGTGTATGTTGTGGTGTGTGTGTATGGCTGGTGACAGGTGTGTATGTGATGTGGGTTGTGCACTGACATCATGCAGCAGACATACCATGCAGGACAGGTGCAGCATTCATTGATCTGTGTACACAGTATGCGTGGTGGTTACATGTGTAGCACCATGTTGGTTCAGTTAACCCGTATGACAATGATGGTGTACTTGCATGTGCCTACTGGGAGCACTGTAATTAGTTCCCCACACGTAGTCGTGGGGTACCCACAGGCATGTCTGGCAACATCAGCATAGCACAGGTACCCGCACCCGGCATGGACCCCTACATAGGAACATAGGCGCACATGTACATAACAGGGTATGTGCCCTCGACATGTGTGGACCTAGCATGACTGTGTGTGGCTGCTAACACCCCTCAGGATGGGGATGCCACATCCATCAGTCCCCAGTCCCTCGTCCAGCACTGACACACAGATGATGCCTGGCGCATAACTATATCCACACATCCACCGTCATTATTACTCCTGGGCGAAGGCAGTCAGGGCCTTTCCTTCACATGGGCTGGCACTCCTCTACGTGTTGTAGGGGTCTCCGGCCGTTGACCCTGTTCCCCCAGCACGTCACACTCATCTTTGTGGTGATGTGTGTGACAGTCGCTTCTGTGCCCGTGTTTGCCTGGAGCCTAGGAAGTGGAATATGCCCATGTCACCCAGGTCAGACATGGCCGTGTATGCCAGGCACAGATCACCACAGAGCAGATGTGCTGTGAAGGTTTACAGCCGGAGTCCCCTTGGTCGTGCAGCTTGTGACACATGTCCTAGCACCGTCATCCCGCCTTGTGTAGCGTTTGCGGTCCTTCCGAGTGCTGCAGGCGTCAGGTTAGCTACAGGCCAGATGTGCCATTATGCGTAGTCATTGCTCTGGTGTGTGATGTGTACAGGGGTACAATGAACACCCCTGATGTCGATGCGATTCCTTCCAGACCAGGAGGCCACAGTGGAATGTCTTCACACCCACATTGCCATTGTGTGTGTTGACAGAGGTTAACGACAGGTGTTGTAGCCATTTCCATGAACATGTCCACCATCTGGAATGGCTTACCACCTACATGTGACATTGGGCGAACATGTCCTTCACACTGGGTAGGTCTGCACCTTCTCTGGCATGTAGTAGCAGGCCATGGCTCTGGCACCAGTTATCCATGTCTATGGCGCCCTAGGTGGATGTCCGTGTCACATGGGGTGTTGGGTATGGTGGCGGTGCGTAGTCATCTGCATACCTTGTCTGCCACAATCCCCTATGATTGCATGCACATTGGAAGGTCGAATGCCATATGGCAGGGGCCCAGGACTGAGCCCTGTGGGCCTCCACTGGAGACCAGATATGAGTGTGACAAGGCACCAGGAACACCAACCCTGTGTGGTGTGACCTCCAACCTTTCTGAGAAGCATCGGGTGACATATGTCCCCACATGTATGCTGGCGAGCCTTTCCATGAGTCCCATGTGGAGTGTGCTCTGAGCGCTCCCACCAGGTCATGGTACTGTGTGCAAACCAGCGTATCCCCATCAATGGCCTTGGTGACCACTCCAGACAGGGCGAGCAGGTTTGGGAGGCAGGATCCGCCCTTGACTATGTTGTTGTGGGTATGTTCGGTATTGGCTGTACACGCTGTCTGTATCCATGGGCACCTGTATGGACCTCCCACAGCTTTGCAGACAAGGCTTGTCAAGCGGATAGGGTGTGGCTGTCTACAGTCCATAAGAGCACTACCCTGGCATAGTGGGACCACAGATGCCATATGCCATCCATTGGGGACATAGCCCATAGTAAGGCTAACATGACACAGTGGCGCATGTGTGGGCCGAGGGCCTCAATGAGGATGGGTAGCACACAGCCAGGGACACCATCGGTGCCCATTGGTGCTGTGTCAACCGCCATAGAGATATGGGATCACTCCAGGCCATATGAGATGTTTGGGAGGCTACACTCTGGTGGGATGGATATGTCCCCTCTTGGGGGGGGGATGTATGCATGGAACATGTCCGCTGGTTTGCAGACAATGTCTGTGGGTGCAGTGACCGTTGTACCATTCTGGACCATTTCCAGCCAAGTCTGTGTGCCCCAACCATGACCTTACCACAGTTAGGGAAGCCCCTATGGTTGTCTCATGTGCCCTCTGCAGTACCACTCCCACCGGCGGCCGTGGATGATTGTATGTCAGGCCGCATGGTGGCCGGTATGAATGGGAGATGGTTTCCCTGGTACTGACATTGCTCTGTCATGTATCAGCTCCAACTGTTGATGTACAGCTAGTCAGTGGCTGGGGTCCACCACACCATGTGCCTACCTGTGGTGGACAAGGTCCTGATGTTATCATGTTTGCCTGTTGCAGACATGCATGTGGGTGCTCAGAGAAGGCATTCGTTAGGCGGTTGCCGGTCTGGCCTGTGTTCAACACTGGCATGGAGGACTTGTAGGGTACCACACCGGTCGTATGATGTGTGTGGTTTGTTGTGGAGAGGTCATCACTTAGGTCCCCCATGCGGTGTTGGTTACAGGATGTGGATGACCAGTGGATCCACTATACGGTCTGGCATCACCATTGAGGGCTGTACATCCTGTGTGGGGCATATCCTCACCATGTGTGATGGGCAGAACTGTCAGACATCCCCCCCTAGTATGTATGGTGCATGGCTGTTTAACAGTGGCCAGGTGTGAGAACACCTGGGACCGGTGGCGTAGTGTGTTGTGCCATGGGTAATGTTCCCAGTCTATGTATGGGTGGTTCATGTCACCCAATACGGTGCTGTTGTGAGAGCATGCCCACTCACCAGTGTCCTCAGGACATCTGTGCAGGTATCCTGTGTTTGGGAGGGTTGTCTGTAGCATGCAACAAACTGTAGGCCAGTCCTACACATGGTTAATTGCACCTAGATATTCCCGCTGCAGCGGCCATGTCTGTGGCATGGCAGGGTTGCTGTTGTGTGGCTGGACACACACGGCGGTCCACATTCCGCCACCCATGCCGTCGCACCATGTGTATGCATGTCTGCTCTGTGCCGACTCTAAGTGTCTGAGCATGCCCAGTAGGCAGCTGTGTAGATAGACACACAGCACAGTGCACACCGCCCGACTGCAGCTATACCCGGGTGCATGCCTGTATCCCTTAGCGGCCACGTCTGTGGCATGGCCAGGTTTCTGTTGTGTGGCTGGACACACACGGCGGTCCACATTCCGCCACCCATGCCGTCGCACCATGTGTATGCATGTCTGCTCTGTGCCGAGTCTAAGTGTCTGAGCATGCCCAGTAGGCAGTGATGTACTGATCAGTAGTTACTTGGTATTCCCGACTGCAGCACTAACGTGTTACTGTGCGGCGACCTTGGGATGGTAACAGGCTGCGTGACTGCGCACTCTGACCTAACTCGATCGGGCGCATTGCCTCTGCAAATGATACCACCCACGTGGGGTATGCCTCCTGACAGCGCTCTGCTCAGTAAACTTCGGTAGCGTTCTGTAAATGCTTCATACTGTAGTGTGTTCATGTAGATAGGCGTAGGTTCGTCTCCCGTCCCTTCCGTGTGTGTGTGTGTGTGTGTGTGTGTGTGTGTGTGTGTGTGTTTCCAGCTGCCTCTGCGAATGAACATGCTTTTAGGCCGCAACACAAATCTTGGCTATTGCCAACTATTGTCTTCTTGGTGATGTCACCAGCCTACAAGTATGCCTCTGACAGCGCTCTGTTCAGTAAACTTCGGTAGCGTTCTGTAAATGCTTCATACTGTAGTGAGTTCATGTAGATAGGCGTAGGTTCGTCTCCCGTCCCTTCCGTGTGTGTGTGTGTGTGTGTGTGTGTGTGTTTCCAGCTGCCTCTGCGAATGAACATGCTTTTAGGCGCTCCGCAACACATACCTTGGCTATTGCCAACTATTGTCTTGCGGGTGATGTCACCAGCCTACAAGTATGCCTCTGACAGCGCTCTGTTCAGTAAACTCGGTAGCGCGTTCTGTAAATGCTTCATACTGTAGTGAGTTCATGTAGATAGGCGTAGGTTCGTCTTCCGTCCCTTCCGTGTGTGTGTGTGTGTGTGTGTGTGTGTTTCCAGCTGCCTCTGCGAATGAACATGCTTTTAGGCGCTCCAACACATACCTTGGCTATTGCCAACTATTGTCTTCTTGGTGATGTCACCAGCCTACAAGTATGCCTCTGACAGCACTCTGTTCAGTAAACTTCGGTAGCAGCGTTCTGTAAATGCTTCATACTGTAGTGAGTTCATGTAGATAGGCGTAGGTTCGTCTCCCGTCCCTTCCGTGTGTGTGTGTGTGTGTGTGTGTGTTTCCAGCTGCCTCTGCGAATGAACATGCTTTTAGGCGCTTCTCAACACATACCTTGGCTATTGCCAACTATTGTCTTCGGGTGATGTCACCAGCCTACAAGTATGCCTCTGACAGCACTCTGTTCAGTAAACTCGGTAGCGCGTTCTGTAAATGCTTCATACTGTAGTGAGTTCATGTAGATAGGCGTAGGTTCGTCTCCCGTCCCTTCCGTGTGTGTGTGTGTGTGTGTGTTTCCAGCTGCCTCTGCGAATGAACATGCTTTTAGACGCTCCACAACACATACCTTGGCTATTGCCAACTATTGTCTTCTGGGTGATGTCACCAGCCTACAAGTATGCCTCTGACAGCACTCTGTTCAGTAAACTTCGGTAGCGTCCTGTAAATGCTTCATACTGTAGTGAGTTCATGTAGATAGGCGTAGGTTCGTCTCCCGTCCCTTCCGTGTGTGTGTGTGTGTGTGTGTTTCCAGCTGCCTCTGCGAATGAACATGCTTTTAGACGCTCCGCAACACATACCTTGGCTATTGCCAACTATTGTCTTCTTGGTGATGTCACCAGCCTACAAGTATGCCTCTGACAGCACTCTGTTCAGTGAATGCGGTAGCGCGTTCTGTAAATGCTTCATACTGTAGTGAGTTCATGTAGATAGGCGTAGGTTCGTCTCCCGTCCCTTCCGTGTGTGTGTGTTTCCGTTGCTTTCACAACTTCTTCTGAAAAAGCAAATTCTTAAACTGTTCACAATCAACAATGTGATATTTAAAATCTTGTTAAGACTCACATTGTTGATTGTGAACATTCTTAGACTTTGCTTTTTCTGCAAACGTTAATGGAAACAACAACGTTGCATGTTTTAATAAACTGTTTAAATGTTACGAAGACTTGTGTTGTGTCGAACTACGGGGACTATTCTTGCCGCAGGTTGCTGGTTTGTTTGTGTTTCATAGTACAATATCATGTAATACGTGTGTTCATAGTATGCTTTCTGTGATGTTGACATGTGTGTGTTTCGTTAGCAGTTCGTCTGTGCTTTCTATGCTGTGGCTACATGTTCATTGTTCGCATAGAAAGTGACAAATGGAAGTGTAAGGGTGGACATTTAAAGCTTGGATACTTCCATGTTATGTGTAAGTCTCCACGGGGCCTACGGGTGATAAGCGCATACATGTCTATGAAGAACCTTTGGATACCATATGCGGCGTGTCGTGGACGAAATGTTTAAGTTGACTGTTCCATCTACCTATGTGTGACATGGTTTGTGGCCATAGGGTGCCAGCAAGTCTTTCCTGTTCATTGGGTGTTTGCCATGGTCTATTGACATCAATCCTATTAATTCACGAAGGATGTCTTTCATTGGTGGGAGCGCCATAGTTTGACCATCGTATGTCATTCCCAGCCGACATTGAGATTGTGCCATTGGTATGTTTACACAGGTCACCCATCTGTTCCACTGTATGGGCGTGTGATCCCCATTGATGTGCTGGCAGATTGAGTGCTGTATGCGCGGTATCTGCCCAGCGGTCTGGCTTTGTATGGGGAGTGTCTACTGTAGTCCCTATCTGTATTTCCTGGGTTATGCCTTGCAACAGCTGTGGGATTCCCCCAGGTTTGCAGCTATGGGTGCCATCTTGGCCGTCGTTTGTGCATCTATGGGAACTGCCTACTGGACACTAGTATAGGGCTGTAAACATTTCACAGCTGCATTCTGCATTTCCGGTGGATGATCGGCATTATTAGTGCGGAGTAACGCATATGCCATGGCCATGTCCGCTGCAGGCGGGACAGCGAATCATCTGCCAATCCACACGAGACCCATTTTTGCATACCCACGATCCCATGTCTGCAACCCTCGACAGTACCCTTGCACACCCTTCATGTGTGCGGAAATGGGATGTGAGCATGCGTGTATGGGCGCAGCAACCTGGGGAGTCCTATTCATATGTCCTGCATTTCATGGGCGGTTGTCATCACCCTTGAAGGCGGCTTGTGGTGCATATATCTACCTGTGCCGTAGTCACGGCTGGCACCTCTTCTGGTTCACACGATCGCAGTATGCTGCCCACACTTACTTAAGGAGAAATTTTTGGGTCCTGCAATGGACACAAATGTGCATATGTAAAATGTAGAACATGTTGGGCTGTGTCCATCTGGCCAGTGGTTGTGACCGCTGCTGTATGTTCCCCAATCGCGGATGTGTGTTTGACTACACATATTATGTTGTGCTATGAAACCCATGTTCTACTACGATTAACCCAAATGGTATTGATGTAATGCTGCAGGTTGGCAAGTGCTTTAAGTAATCCTCAGAAGGCCCAGTAGGACATATCGCCACTGTATTGTCAATATAAAACAGACAGAACATGCATACCCTATTTATTCATTGAAGCATGTTAGTTATATGCGGGAGCAGCTAGTGTTGAAACATCGTATGACCTTCGTAGTTGAGGTTGTTAGTATGCCATTAGTATGTGTTCCACAGGTCGCCCATTTGTTCCGCAGTATGGGCGAGTGATCCTCATGTTGTTGCTGGCAGATCGAGTGCTGTATGCGCGGTATTACGCGGCGGTCTGACTTTGTATGGGGAGTGTCTACTGTAGTCCCTATATGTATTTCCTGTGTTATGCCTTACGCAGCTGTGTAATTCCACCAGGTGTCCAGTTATAGGTGCCATCTTGGTCGTACACTTGTCCATCCATGGGAATTGCCTACTGGACACTGATGTAGGGCTGAACACATTTCACACCTGCTTTTAGCATTACCCAGTGGATGCTTTGCATCCTTAGTGGGGACTAAGGCACGTGCTATACCCACAGCCCTCCCACGGGCGGGACAGCGGATTATCTGCCAAACAACACCGAGCCCCATTTTGCATACCCAGGATCCCATGGCTGCAACCCCCACGATGCGCATTACACATCCTTCATGTGTGCGGGACTGGGATGTGGGCGCACTTCTATGGACCACGACAATCTGGGGATTTCTGTTCATATGTCCTGCATTTCATGGACAGGTATCATCAACCTTAAACACGCTGGTGGTGCATATGTCTAGCTGTGCCGTAGTCACGGCTGACACTCTGTCTGGTCGATCTGGCAATTCGAAGGTGCAAAGCGGAACTATTTTGGAGTCCTACAATGGACACCGATGTGCATATGTAAAGTGTAGAGCGTGTTGGACTGTCACCATCTGGCCAGTGGTTTTGACTGCCGCTGTATGTTCCCCAATCGCGGATGTCTGCTTGACTACCCATATTATGTATTACTTGGCCTATCTATATCCACGTGCCAGTAAGCGGGAATACAGCAAACCTTGCGTCCTGGCCATCTTCATAAATGACATTATTGAACATATATCGGCCAAAACAGACGATGAGAGAAGCGATAGAGCCCACAGTCAAAAGATACTGAGCCCTTTCACCTACTAACATGGGGGATCGTCGAGTCTGAGATGCATTACATAGTCGTCCCTTATACACTTCCTTCAGAGTCAGTTTAAAGTCAAATAATCAATAAACCTGCTCATAGTTAAGTGGACAGTGCTCCAAGTCTTGATTATAGCGTGACATATACAAATCAGTGTTACATACATTACTTCATGGAAACAATAATCGACAACAATGTGTTAATATAAATACAATATTGGTAAATACAATCAGTATCTTGAAACATAGTTGATAATTGTTGTGAGTAAACCTTAGAATGTAGTGTGTTGATCAGGATATTTTATATCAATGTGTATAATTGTAGCATTACGATTCCAAAGCATGGAATCAATAAGTACTATTTAAGCATATATTTTACAATTATGAATGTAAATGAGTGGAGGACACATCCTTAACCTTCCCTGCTTCCAGTGGATCACACACGCACACTTTCGCATTTCCTAATTGTGGGTTCTGGCGCAGGCGCACATGCATATCCGTATTCTGTTTATATATGTTTACTGGGTCTGTGTGGTTCGTGTTTTGTGTTAGTTGTGACTATTCGGTAACATATGTCTGATCCGGTTGACGGACGTGTGCAGAACGCACTTACAACTTTATACATGTAACAGTCTTTGCAGCATGGGCGCATTACGTACCGTTCACATCTATATGTTCTATAGTCGTAATTCAAGCGTGACTGCATTCACGTTTGCGGTTACTGTGACCACTACCGTTAGCTGTTCGGTGTCATTAATATGCATACCCATGGTACTTAAGTACATTTACATATCCCCGCACTCACGCACGTCACAGGCATCCATTCTCCTGCTGGGAAAGGTGCGGTACTGCATGTTAAATATTCCTTATTCCCCCTCGCTCATGGCCCAGGATGCATATGTCGTGACAGCAGGGATGTTCAGATGACAGGTGCTTATATCCCCTACGCATACAGGCCTTCAATTGTCAGGGTGTTCCTGTGGTGCTTTGGGTTTGGTCTTGTCCGCCCAATGTTCGGAACTGCCCTGACCGTGTACGAATGTTAGATGAGTCACATGGGCACGTTTTGTCCGTGTCTATGATACCATGTCACCCCCCCCAATTATTCATAACCGTGTGCCGATTGGCGGTGTACCCGTTGTAGATCTTGTTATACTAATTGCACACGGTCTGGTCGAACGGACCTATTTCCATTACTAACCCTCGGTATGTATGACCTGTGTCGCAATATTACATGGGTTTACCATTGCGTGGCGACTTTCACTGAGCCACAGACATGTCCGTTGCTTGGTTTGGGCGGTTCGCTGTGCTACACACATTTAACATGGCGGAACAGGTTGAACAGCTCAGCCACGGGGACATCGGGTTCTCCGTCGCTGTTTAGTATTGAATCGCTATGTGGAGTTTGTTTCACAAAGCGAGACAATGTCGACATTAGTAACGGACATCTCGCGCGATGCGTCCGCACCGCCCGCGGGTGACGTATGTCTGCGTTTGGGCGGCGGACAGGCATTATGCTGTGCCATTATGTCTGGGAATATATGGATTCTTGCCATAGATGATATGCCATACTAGCAATGACCCGCGTCTGGGTGTGGGTACTGCTGTATTACCCACGGGAAGAGTGGCCTTAGGTTAAGTGGTGCCCTAGGCAGAAGTTGCCACCGCCACATCACCCGCTACCCCCCTCCTGGTCTACCTACACCAAATAAAGTCTGGAAAGGTGCCCGGTAGAGCAACGCCCTAGGCGGCTGCCTACTTGGCCTATGCCTAAGGCCGGCTATGTGTGTGGTCCCTCGGGCATCGGACTCGAGGAGCGCCACGTCTGCCGTGGGTATGTCCAGCATTACCCACATCCAGCCGTGGTGTATTGCCATGATGTTCCATGTGTACAGTGGTGCGGTTACCATACATATGCCTTTCTCAAAAGCCGATTTCACACTTCTGAACACTACTGTGGTCTCCTTTAAGGCCCCTGAGCCAGTGGTGAACATTACTCAAACCGCTGAATCACGTACATATGCCTTCCACCAGCACCTACAGGACTGCATGGATCAGGCAATCCCATACAAAACTGAGACTCTTTGTACCACAGACAAGCATGCAGTCTGGTGGACCCCAGCCATGAACAAGCTCTACAGCGACAGGAGGTAGATACTACAAGTTAAAGCGGAATACTTGTAAGGTAACACACCCTTGCTCATTATATGTGAAGAACTACAAGCTGTCATGAAATCATCCAGGGAAATTCAACAGAGAAATTAACAAGGACTCAACAGACATTCATAAGTCCTTCTTTAGCTATGTTGGACACCTGGGAGGACACTCCCAGATATGCTCAAACCGGGTTCACAATGATGTGAAGATGACTGAACCTACACACATTGCCAGCATACTGGCTGACATGTTCAGTGCTAACATTTCCCCCCTCCCCACATGGAGAGTTATCTATACCAGAGACTTGTAGATCCTGGAACATCTGTAGCACAGGTGGGAAATGCTGTGTCCAAGGCAGTCAACACAGCATCCATGGGACCAGATGGTGTCCCAGCTGTGTACTCCATGAACTCTATGGGGAATTAAACCCACACTTAGGACAGCTGTTTAATCTTAGCCTCACCTCAGGATACGTGCCGAGTAGTAGCACAAGGCGACTGTAGTCACACTTCACATAGATGGTGCCTCCACTGACCCTGGTTATTACCATCCCATTAGCTTGACAAGCCTTATCTGCAAAGCCATGGAGAAGGATCATAATGGAACTCATAGATAAAGACATAGGGGACTCGCATACTTTGGATACAACCCAGTTTAGCTTGGTCAAAGTCAGATCATGCCTTTTACGTGTTTGACTTTGTAGGATCAGTCACCAAGGCCATTGATGAGGGTAAAGCAGTCCATACAGCCTACCTCAACCTGGCAAAGGCCTTTGACACAATACCCCCCTCGGGTATCATTGATAAACCCGTCATCTTGAGCGTATATCCATACATGCGCCATATGGGTTGCAAACTGGCTAAGTCACAGAACACACATGGTCATAGTTGCTGGCGCCATGTCATACTCACAGCCAGTCACAGGTGGTGTCCCATGGGGCTCAGTCCTGGGTCCACTATTTTTCAGCATCTACGTTTCCAAAGTACAAGCAAACACAGGGGGGTTATGGGTGACAATGTTTGCAGATGACTGCAAACTGGGTGCCATAGTCAGACACACATCTGACACAGATATCCTTCAGGAGTGCCTCACAGATGTGGATAAGTGGTGCCAGAGACATGGCCTACAGCTAAATGCCAGGAAATGCATAGTCATACCCTTCGGGAAGAACAAGGTTACCCTAGCTACCATATAGGTGGCAATCCACTGAGCACAGAGGGAGTTACCAGGGATCTGGGGACCCGGGTTGTTGTTAACCGTTTGTTAGACACACACGTTGCTAACGTAGTTAGGTAGACCTTCCACATTGCCCACATCATCATGAAGGGATTCACATCTAGATCAGGGGAGGTCATTGTCCCCTTGTACTCATCACTCATTAGACCTATGATTGGGTACAATGCCCGTTCAGAATGTATCTGACCCGACACCTGCAGCAGCTGGAAAGGCACCAACAGTTCATCGACAAACAGATGCAGGGTCTCAGGAATATGTGTTATACTGACCAACTGAAAGAATTCCAGATGTATACAGTTGCATACCACTTGCCCAGAGGTGACCTGTGCCTGGCATACAAGGCCATGTCGAACCCAGATCTGATGACTATGCTTCACCTAAAGAAGTTAGATCCCTCAGAACCACAAGGGCAGGTGCCGTACACCTTGACACTGTCATTAATAGAACGTGTTGGTGGGACAGATTCATCACCCAGACACTCACTATGCTGTGGAACAACATCCCAGTACATGTGAGGGCAAGCACCTCGCTGGCCTTGTGTTAGTATTTTGACATGGATGTCTGAATTGATTTATTTAAGTAACCTTCTAAATGAATATTTACATTACCACATTGTGAATCTTTACATTTCGTTGGTCTATTTTACATTAGTCATAATCATACGGTTTATCTGTATATATTATGGTTCATTTATATTACTAGGTGTCTGCAGTTCTTTTAATATATTGGCACAATCCGTAGAACATATATATGTAGCTTACACAGTCAGACATTTGGAAAACATTATGTTGGTTCATCTTTCATATATATACATATATTTCTATTTCTCTATGAAGAATGTACCTTCGAAGCAATGTCTGATGTCCTCACTGTGTGGAATCTGTAACCCAAGTAAAGTTTGTTTGCTTGTTTGCCTTTAAGGCATGTAATTAATACCTAGCACATCTAATTTACTGACCAATTAAGGGTTTTACATGTAGTAGGTTGGACTGCATTGTATGTATTCTGAATAAGTCTGCTTATGAAGCAGCCGAAAAGAGCTTCAATAAACTATGGTGACTGCATTTAATTCCTGGTGTGCTCTGAGTGGTCACTGGCGGTGTCTACAGTACCTCGTCTTTGCTTTGGACTTCATCGGCTGGTTGTCTGTGTTTGTTGTATGGGGAATGTCAAGTGTAGTCCCTATGTGTATTACTTGTGTAATGCCTTACTACGGCAGTGTAATTCCACGGGGTTTGCAGTTATGGGTGCCATCTTAGTCATACGCTTGTCCATCCATGTGAATTGCCTACTGGACACTGGTATAGGGCTGTACACATTTCACACCTGCATTTTGCATTCTCCGGTAGATGGTTTGCATTATTAGCGGAGAGTAAGGCAGGTGCTACGCACACATCCCTCCCACGGGCGGGACAAAGGATTGCCTGCGAAACAACACCGAGGCCAGATTCTACATACCCAGACTCCCTTGACTGCAACAGTCGACAGTACCCATTACACATCCTTCATGTGTGCGGGACTGTGATGTGGGCGCAGTTCTATGGACCCGGTACCCTGGGTATTTCTGTGCATGTGTGCTGCATTTCATGGACAGCTATCATCAACATTGAACACGCTTGCGGTGCATATGTGTACCTGTGGCGTGGTGACGACAATGAGATCACGTGAGTAATGCAGGAAGCTAGCAGGCATTCAATGAATGGAATTTTTGGGTCCTACAATGGACACCGATGTGCATATGTCAAGTTAGATGTTGCTGGACTGTGTCCACCTGCCCAGTGCTTTTCACTGCTGGTGTATGTTCCCCAATCGCGGATGTCTGTTTGACTACCCATTCTACATGGTGCTACATAACCAGGTGATTTAGTACTGTGAACAAATGACATACATCCAAAGATGCTGGTTAGCAACTGCTTCATATAAACCTCAGACATCCCAATGGGACATATCCGTCACTGTATTTCCAATATAACACCACGGAACATGTTGATTACCTATGTATTCATTTAACCATGTTGTCTTCATAGGTGGGAATGCCATAGTTTACATATCCTACTTGGCGTTGTGTGTGTGCCATTAGTATGTGTTCCACAGGTCGCACATCTGTTCCGCTGTATGGTAGCGGGTGCTCCTCATTCTGTTGCTGGCAGATTGAGTGCTGTGTACGCCGGTGTTGGCACCGCGGTCCGGCTTTGTATGTGGAATGTCAACTGTAGTCCCTATGTGTATTTCCTGTGTTATGCCTTACCGCGGCTGTGTAATTTCACCGGGTTTGCAGTTGTGGGTGCCATCTTGGCCATACGGTTGTCCATCCATGACAATTGCCTACTGGACACTAGTATAGGGCTGTACACATTTCACACCTGCATTTAGCATTCTCCGGTGGATGGTTTGCATTATTAGCGGAGAGTAAGGCAGGTGCTACGCACACATCCCTCCCACGGGCGGGACAAAGGATTGCCTGCGAAACAACACCGAGCCCAGAGTCTACATACCCAGAATCCCTTGACTGCAACAATCGACAGTACCCATTACACATCCTTCATGTGTGCGGGACTGTGATGTGGGCGCAGTTCTATGGACCGGTACCCTGGGTATTTCTGTGCATCTGTGCTGCATTACATGGACAGCTATCAGCAACATTAAACACGCTTGCCGTGCATATGTGTACCTGTGCCGACAATGAGTTCAGATGCGCATTGAAATAAGACATAATTCTGGTCTTTAGACAATTTTGGGTCCTACAATGGACACCACTGTGCATATGTAAAGTGTAGAGCTTGTCGGACTGTGTCCTTGTGAGCAGTGGGTTTCACTGATGCTGTGTGTTCAGCAATCGCGGATGTCTGCTTGACTAACCATACTGTGTAGTGCTACAGGAACCATGTCTTCCGACACCAGAACCCAATGGTGTACATCCAATGTTGCAGGTTAACAACCACTTTCATACCCAGAGGTCACGATTGGGAGGTATTGCCACATTATTATCGGAACAACACCTCCAGACTGTGTACATCACGGGAACTTTAGGCCAGTCTTACCGGCCATTTGCAATTGTAATTAGCACACACGTGTCAATACATGTATGATAAGACATATTGTCATGCAGAAGTTAATCTATGTTATTTGGACATTGGCTTCTGCTATTGGCATCCGTTGCTGTGAGTGTTGCCAGTTACCATACACATTGCTTGCTCAGAGGCAGACTACACAATTCTGCACACTACTGTGGTCTCCTTTAAGGACCCTGAGCCAGTGGTCGACAGTACTGCAGCCACTGCATCAATCACATTTGCCATCTACCAGTACCTACAGGACTGCATGAACCAGGCATTCACTTACCCAACTGTGGTTCATTGTACCAATGCCAAGCATCCAGTGTGGTGTACCCCAGCCATACACAGGATGTACAACACGAGGAGGTGGCTACTACAAGGTGGAGCAGACACCTTGTGAGGTATGACACCCTTGGTCATCATATGTGTAGAGTTACACACTGTCGTGCCATGGTCCAGGGCACATTCCACAGATATACCTACATGGACCTGGCTGACAATCATACCACCTTCAGTTGCTATGCTCAACACCTGGGAGGTCACTCCCACATATGCTCTGACTGGGTTCACAAAGAGGTGGAGTTTACTCAACATACACACATTGCCAACATACAGGCTGACAAGTCCAGTAAGGACATCTCCACACCCTCCCCTACACATGAGGAGATGTCTGTACCAGCGGTTTGTGGTCACCAAATGTTCTGTGACACACAGGTGGGACATGCTCTCTCCAGGGTAGTGGACATAGCATCCATGAGACCAGCTGGTGACCCCACTGTGTACTCCACTATCTCATTGAGGAATTAGACCCACAGTTAGGACAGCTATTTCTTTGTAGCCTCACCTCAGGTAAGGTACCCAGGTTGTGTCGCATGGCAACTGTAGTCCCACGTCACAGGGCCAATGCCTCCACTGAGCCTGGTTATTACTGTCCCATTACCATGAGGAGACCTATCTGCAAAGACATGGGGAGGGATCATACTGCGGCTCGTATATGACTGCATAGGGGACATACATACTTTGCATCCAACACGGTTTGTCTTGTTCAGGGGCGGTTCATGCCTTTAAAGCATGGTTGACATTTCGGGACAGTCACCGAGGCCATTGATGGGGTGTTGCAGTCCATACAGCCTACCTTGACCTGGCAAAGGCCTTCATCACATTACCCCCCTCAGGTATCGTTGATAAACCCATTGGCTGGGATGTGAACACGTACATCACAGAATGTGTTGTAAACTGTCTATGTGACACAACCCACACGGTCATAGTTGCTGGCAGCGTGTCAGACCTACTGCCTGTCGCAAGTGGTGTCCCATGGGGCCCTTCCGTGGGTCCACTCCTGTCATACATCTACATTTCCACGGTACAGGCACACACAGGGGTTTTATGGGCAACATTGTTTGTAGATGACTGCAAAACAGGTGCCATAGTGGGACGGACATCTGACACAGATATCCTTTGAAGGGGCCTCCCAGATATGCATATCTGCTGTCAGGGACATGTCCCACAGCTAAATGCTAAGTAATGCAACATCATACCTGTGGAGAACTACTAGGTCACCCCTGTCCAGCATATAGGTGGCTGTCCACTCAGCACAGGGGTGATTACCAGGGATCAGGGGACAGAGTTTGTCGGTCACCATTCATTCAACACACACGTTGCTATCGTGGTTGTGTGGGACTTCTACATTGCCCACCTGTTTGTGCAGGGATTCACATCTACATCAGGCTAGGTCATTGTCTCCTTGTACCCATTACGTGTTACACCTATGATTTACTACATTGCCCCATTCAGACTGTATCTGACCATACACCTACAGCAGCTGGGAAGCCCTCATAGGTTAATTGTTGTACAGATGCAGGATGACATCATTTTGTGTAATGCTGCCCCACTTGTAGGACCCCTGCCACATTGTCACATACCTGCTGTTTAGTGTTGACCTGTGCCTGACATACGAGGCCATGTCAACCCATATGTCATGTGTATGCTTCACCTACTGTATCTGCATCCCTCAGAACCACTAGGGCAGGTGACATTTACCTTGCCACGGTCATTAATGGGATGTGTTTGAGTGACACATATATCACCCAGACACTCATAATGCTGTGGATCTACATCACAGTACATGTGAGACAGAGATCCTTCCTAGCCTTGTTAGCGGGTATGTTGTCCATTGGATGTAGAATTGCAGGTATAGGCCATGGATTACATCAATATCACTGCTTGGCGGAGGTACAGCAATATCATGAGTATTTTATCTGAAGCACAGAAGGTTGGCAAAGTCATCCTAACTATGGTGTAGTGTTATGGCTGAACCTGGGACGATGGCCTACCCTGTACCTATGGACGTATGAACCTATATTCATAGTTTGTCACATTTACAATTGTCTATACTCTTTCTCCAGTGTATATTTCTGTGGCACATGATTGTCCTCTGTATTACATGCAGGTATGCTGTGTACAGTGCACATACGTCACAGTTGATGACAGTGTATCTGTGTCCCTAACACTGTGATACTGAGGACTACCACACATCCTTCACAACATTACATGCATATGTCCATTCTATTCTTCTTTGGCCTATGGCGGCCTGTTAAGGCAAACATTACACAAGTCCCTGTTTGTGCATGCTTCATGTTGGTGTTTGACCAGGCTCCGTTGCAGTCGTGTGTTGGACAGTAGTGTTTCTGTGTGTTTGCCATGTGTTTTATTGCGGTACATCTGTGGGAGGTGTGGTTGGCACATGTTCCTCTTTGCAGGGACACCCATCCTGGGGTTTGTGTCATGCATCTGCACTTGGCACGTGCCATATGTCCTGTACTATTCCCACAGTCGTGTATGCCTTCATGCACTACTACTGCGTGTTACTGGCTGTTTGTATGTGGTACACATGGACATTGTGATGGTTGGCTTGACCTATTCCCATGCTAGAACGTACACATCTGTCAATTAAGTTGTTTAAATCAAACTGTAACACTCATTCGTATTTTCAAAATGACAGTCAATAACACAGGAAGCTGAGATTAATAACGTTTTACTACTGTGCAGCAGGAGGCAAAGAACTATGCAGTAAAAGTTTAGACATTTGTTTTACTCTATACATGTTACAGCTGTATGAGCATTGGGTATACTATCATCTTTTGCACACATTAATGATGTGGTCAGTCACAAGGCATTTACATCGCTAGAGTCCACAACGTTGTATTCCTACAACAGTGCTCAGGTAATGCTTATTAAATGTTTTCCCATGAGGATAGCACAACCTTGCGAGCCACATATTCAATTAGACTGTACTTTGGTAAATTCTGCTCTGTCACGGTTCCAACACTGTTCAGATCCGGTCCTCACTCCATTTCCTACTAGGTTCCTTTGTCTCTCTGCTGAGCAGCTGTACTCTGTGTTAGAGCTCACAAGCCTATCCTCCTCAGTGGAAGGATGACAGATATACCTGTACATACATGTATTATTCTCTAACCGAGCAGATGACTAATGCTGAATGACATACACCTGCTGCACTGGTTACTGCTAGGGTCAGGGTTCAATCACACTGCAGCTACACTACAGGCAATTACATGCATGATAAGCTCTACTGCCATATTGTAAGATAGAATAATATGCATTATACACTATTTGCTTCTAAAGTTGCACGTCATATATATGTTTAAATATGTATTTTGCTAACATTCTCCCTCCTTTGATTGCTTCTATTCTATCCAGAAACATATACAACATTATTTCATTCCCTAGCCTCTTCCTCTCTGGAACGTTTAACTAGGCAAGTAATTTGTTGTACATTTCAAGAAGGATTGCATTTTCTATTGACAAATACCACTACAGGTCTTGATACATAGTCTCGGGTACAGATATGTCGCCAGAGTCCCTGACTAATACTTACATGCAAAGTATCCCACAATAGACACATGCTCCCAATATGAGCAGAACAACACAAATGGCAATCATGATATTCAGTATGACTGACCCCATCCACCAAATGGTTTGTGGAAATGGTTCGTCAGTGGGTTTGGGCCTGGTTCCGCCATGGATGACACCTGCTGTATTACCTCTAGGTGGGCGTTGATTTTGGTCTTTTCATGTGGTAGTTGGACACAGCGATCTTCTTTAATAAGCGCGTACCAATTCGCCGCCACGGTGCAGTCGTGCGCTATTACATTTTGTGACACAACAGTTCTCATTGCATCCAGTTCATCAGTCACAAGTTCAAGGCGGAAAGTCACATTCATCATTCCTCCGACAGGTTTTGATAACTTCCTCTGTTCCCTGACTGATTTCACTACTCCACAAGCTGGGAGTGTTCCAGCCCAGGTTATGGCAGCTGTCACTCAAGTCCATATGAATCGATATTCCTTTATCTCTTGCAGAAGACTGGAATGTCAGAACAGCTTCCATTTCACCCACTGGATTAGTAGGTTTCTCGACTGTGTTCCCAGTTCTTGAGCTATATGTGTTATAGTTCGTTTAGCACCCAGAGGCAATTGTGCAGTATGTCATGTGACTGGAGCCAGATAACCCAAATAACAACTGCGGACCAATTCCCAGGTAACCATTGATATGCTTTTTCCCACAAACAACATAACAATATTCTACTTTACTACTGATGCGGGTTACCTCTGCATGTAACATTTTCCTGTCTCTAACAGAGGACTGTTTATACAATTCAGGATGTTTCTGCACATCCTTCACATTGTTCTCATGATGTTTCAATACAAATAATGAATGGTGCTACAAGTAGTACTGTGATCTTTGGCTGTTATATGACATTAAGTAAGACACAGTTATGTTACAAATACTCCCACCAACTGAAACTGTATCATGTTTATGATAACATACAATTCCTTTTTGTGTAACAGGTAAGTACAGTGCCACGTTGTCCTGTGATCTCACAGAACCTGTATCAAAGTGTAAATATTCACAAGTCTCAATCTATCCCCAAGGGGACAACATGCATCGGAAGTCCTCCATATGATGTAGGTATGGCAGTACAAACACAGCAATTTAAAGTGTTCATAGTCTGTATATGCACAGCGTCATGCCTAGGTATTTGTTGAAGTGTGGAAGACACTCTGTGGCCAGTTCATCACGTATCAGTATTTGTATCCGTGTAGTTATATGCAGGTAAGGTCCCAGCAAATGTAAAGTGAACACAAACATGGTTAATAGGTGTATAATCATTAGGACAGCAAACAAAATGTCTTTGGGGTTGCTTTGTATTGTTATACAGTCTTGCCGGGTGATTCAGGCTCTATGGTATATCAGCTACAAGATGTCAATCAGACTTGATATCCTTTACCGGTTTGAAAAATGTGAGGTGGACCCAGGACGACCTCTCTGCAAACTTTACTGCAGTAGGCGTTGCCAACAGTACCTGGTACAGACCTTCACACTTTCCACTTGCCAATAATGTTCTTTGGATAACAGTGACATACACACAGGATACTGGTGTCAGCTATGCGTCCGTCTTCGTTTGCTCTTTATCTGTCACAGACTTTAACTGAAGAACAGTGTTATTGGTTAACAATCCTCTCATGTCACCTGCTAATGAGCCATCGACCTCCGGCTCTGCAGGCATGACAGCTTTCCACTCTGGCACATGATATGCCATTCCACATACTACTTCGAAGTGGGTGCAGCACTTTACATTTGGAACTGTTGTCATGCTCAGCAATGCTAGAGGTAGACAGCACATGTAACTCGTCTGGATGTCACCCACCAACCTCCTCTACTTATTTCTCGGGATCCCATTTTACGGCGCCAGCACTCATGCTGACTGTGGGTTGTACATGCAATTTACATTCATGGAAATACAAAATAATCCCCAGGTTGCGTGATTGTCTGGTTCACTACATGTGTTCTATTGTCACTGTAGCTTCTTTACAGCATGCCAGATCTAGGGATACTTTATTTTACTGGCACCTTTGCCACTGCTGCTGCATCCGGGTTCATGGTTGGGAATGCTTCTACCCATTTTGATTATATATATGTGTAATCACTAAACAGTATTTGTTCCCTTCACATTTATTCAGATGTATGAACTCCATACAAATAGTGCGGAGCGGTTATGGTGGTGTAGGTAAACTCACTCCCTTCGGTTTAAATGCTCCCTGTGCATGATATCTACTGCAAATGTGACACGCTGCTCATGATGTTTGTATGTGGTTCGTAATTCCGTATGTTAGGGGTATTCTGTTAACCAAATGTACCATCCCCCCTGTTGAGACATGTCTCTACCCATGGCTCCACAAAGCCGCATATCTGAATACATTAGGCGTTAATATTGGCTTTATCACTGTGGATATGTGCAGTCCGTGTTCAAGGATTGCTCCTCGTCATACCCACGTCGGCTTTTCTGCTTTCGTAGTTGATGTTTGCATTGTTTGTAAAATTTCTACATCTAAACTGTCTGAGGTTTGTCATTCCTCATTCACACAAACACTTTCCAAGTGTGAGGCTGCTTGTTTTGCAGATGCATGAGCTCATGCCTTACCTTTCCTACTGTTATCCTGTTGCTTTCTATGACCTGCACATTTACAATTACCTACTTTAGTGGGTAACTGAATGGAGTCTAATGCATTCAAGATCAATTGCGCATGATTAATCGGTTTACCGGTGGATGTTATCATTCCCTATTCTTCCACTGCTGCTCATAAACATGCACTGTACAGACGACATACTGACTATCGGGACATATGTCCACACATCAGTTTTCGCTACAGTACAAGCACGTGTTAAAGCTATCTATTCTGCTGCTTGAGCAGACACGTTATGCTGCAGGGTTTGGCGTCTACAATCTCATTATCAATAACTACTGCATAACCTACTTGATTCGTTCCTGTAGGACTCTGTCTACATGATCCGTACACATTAACTGTCACCTCTGCATCATCTAAGGGTATATCAGTGATATCATGTCTGTGTGTAGTTATTTAATCCATTTCGTATAGGCAACTGTGTGGTGTGCCATACACAGGTGTCGGACGTGTCGTTGATAGGTTTCATGTTGTACAACGTTCAATCACCATATGAGGTTGACTCAGTGGTATGGTCAAACAAGACAAATGTCTAGCACGGGTCAGGAATGCTATCTTCTCTTGCAGCAGACTGATCGCAACTGCATGAGACATTCTCACAGTGAGAGGGTGGTCTAGTAACATTAAGGCCGGGGCCTGTACTGCCATGGGTGCTACAACAACTGCCTGTACACAATGTGGCACTGACCATGCCACAGTGTCCAACTGCAATGAGTAGTAAGCTATGTAGCGTTGCTTACTTCCATGCTGTTGCATCAAGACTGGCGTCATATATCTCCGCTTACAATCTACAGTCTGACAACATGTGTTATGATTATTCAGGAGACCTACTACAGATGTTGAAGCTATCAATCGTTCTAGTCTGCAGACAGCTGTTTCTGCTACTGTAATCCAGTGTAGTATGTGTTGTGCTGCCATAGGTGTATTAAAGATTAAGGCAGACAATACAGCGGATTCCAAAGCATTGTTTGGTAACCAGCTTTGACAAATGTTAGTCGGCCCAGACAGGACTTCATTCCCTTCTTGTTAGTTGGCTTGGGTGCTTATGAAATTGCTACCTTCCTATCGTCATGTGATGTTCTACCCTACTTGGATACCACATATCCCAGGTACTTGACCTGTATTCTCTGTAGTTGCAATTTATGCTTGCTTACTTTATGTCCCTGTTCTGCTGAATATCTCAATAATGCTATTGTATCTTCCATACATTGCTGCTGGGTAGGGGCCGCAAGCAGAATATCATCCACATAAAGTAGAACTTGACTGGCCCCGGGTGGAGTTAACACCGGAATGTAGCTAGCCATCTCCTGTGGGAATATCGTTGTACTTTCACAGTATCCCCGCGATAGCCGGGTATGGCTGTATCTGTTACCCTGAATGTACATGCAAAGCAATACGGACTATCTGGATGTATAGGTATTGCAAAGGAAGCATAGCTTATATGTACCACGGTAAGATACTTCTGTGGCGTGTTCATAGCATTGAATATAGTGTGTGGGTCTGGCACCATCGCTACCCTAAGTATTATTACATGATTTACAGCTTGTACATACTGTACCATCCGCCATTCCCCCTTTGTTTTCCGATCAGAAGATACAGGGGTATTGCATGGTGAATAGCGATTACTTTGTAGATGGGAATTCCCTCTGTGACTTTACAGATATCTTCTGGTGTCCACGGTCTATACACTACGGGGGTGGGTCCTGGCCTTCCTGTCCTGCATGAGGGTTCGGTACTTCAATTAATTGACAGATATCCTCACTCTGTTCTAGTGACTGTCTTCTTACTCGGGTGTCCCTAGGTATGTTCTGAGTTCGGGATGTGGTTTCAATAGCTTCTGTTACATTTGGTCGTTGTGATACCTCTGTTGCCACAGGATAGCGTGTGGGGACTAGCCTGCCCTCCCGCTTCATATCCTGGATGTGGTATCGGAGGTGGTAGGGGTTGTGGGGGCTATCGGTACTACTGTATTATGATCTTCTCTGTGTGCGTATGATGCTTTGCCATTTGTAGTGTTCTGTTCCCTTGGTTCACTACCTCAATCCACCTATGTGCATGACGGATACCCAATTGTCGCTGTTTTGTCGCCTGCACATCTTAGGGCTGCCACCTTTTCAAATGCACAATGTGGGACATTAGTGTTCGGAGCGTGTAATTTTCCAGGAAAAAGCATACCCACGGCCAGTACATAGGACAGGATTTCACTTTTGCCAGGAGGCGACCAATTGTTGTAGCATTTCAGTTGCTTATTCTGTTTATTATGATATTTTGTTGTTCCAGATACAAAATTACTGTTTTATGCTACCATTTTGAAAGATATCTGGGAAATGTTTGTCCTGAGATATCAGGACATTTGCCATTGTTCGGTTTGTTTGCAGGACACAACTGGCCAAAGAGGACTGTCCCTCTCAGGGTGGAACAGGTGTTTACCCTAGAACATGTGCATCACATTTTCAGGGATTACAATGTTTCAGTAACGATATTTTGTGTAATATACCATCAATGTCATATTTATTACCCCATTTTGCTGGATAACTCACATTATGTGCTCTCTGCGATTGCATATACTTCCGTCACCCGTCAAGCGCGGATCACATGATCTGTTTCTTCAATAATCTCCCATATCCTCTACACGACTGCTACGTACCCTTCTCTCATACCACGTGGTGTCTCCTTCCCTGTATCCACTGTAGTGTCTACAATGACTATTTACTCTGCTGTGTGTTCCCCTGACCTATGTTCAGATTTAACAGTATTTGGATAGGTCTTGACCGCTATCACAACTGTTAACAGAAACACAATGTAGTCTGGTCCCTGATCTACAATAGAGACAAAGAGGCAAACACTCCTTACCTGAGCCTCCTGTTTAAGGCTGCACGATTTCTTCTTGGGATCCAGTTTTCCGCTTTTCAGCCACAGATCAGACAGTAAACAGCCTCTTTACACACAACAATTCAGTCGGAGGTCTTTTCATTCAAGAAGAACCATTTAGGCAAATTCTCCTGCGTAGATGTCTAACCAGCCATGCACTCTGACCTGTAGCTTACCAAGGGAATTCCGGATTACAAGGATCACAATGTCAAATAAGTTGTTAAAACCAGACTGTAGTTATCAGTAGGCTTTTCTAAGTGACAGTCAATAACACAGGAGGCTCGGGTTCAGAAAGTTTTAGTAGTGTACACAGGCAGGCTAAATAATATACAGTCCAAGTATGAGAGTTTTGTCTGACTCTATACAGTAAGCAGTTTCTTTATATAGTGTTTACAATCAGCTTTTGCCCACCTTACTGGCGTGGTCGGTCACAGGGCATTTCCATCACTATGGTCCACAATAGTCTATACATACGTGGGTGCTGGGGTCGTGCTTTTAAAATGTTTTCCCATGAGAATAACACAGCCTTGCAAGGCACCTTGTCAATTACAGTGTCCTTCTGTGATTGTAGCTGTTTCAAGGACCCTAGACTGTTCGATACAGTAGTCAGTTAATTTCTTAATCGTTGCTTTGTCTCTCTGGTAAGGAGTTGTACTGTTATCTTCGATAGAGCTCACAAGGCCATCCTCCTCAGGGAAGGGGTGATGTTATGCATGTACATACATTTATTGTTCTGTAACCCAGCAGATAATTAATGCTGACAGACATAAGCCTGCTGTACTGGTTACTGCCAGGATCAGAATTCCATCACACTACAGCTTAGCTTCACCAATTACATGCAGGCTTAGTTCTACTGCCATATTGTACGGTACAATTCAATGCATTATATAGTATTTCGAGTCTAAACTGGCACTTCATATGTGTTTCTATATATATTTTTGAACAACATCCATCCGACCATATGCATGTTGTTCCGTCCTTTACCTTGACCGTGTGTATTTGGCCGTCCGGCAACGCTACTCTCCACATGTGATGTCCCACCTTCCCCTTCTTTGCCTGTAGCACCCTGTTAGGACGTCCTGTTTGGTAGGCACGTGTTCCGCTATATGTGATCGACTTCACTGCATAGCTAATCATCGATGCGGTGGTTCAACAACCCGACTTGTCCACATGTGTACAGTTATGTGCACCGTGTCGTATGCAAACCTATATGGTTTCGGCGGGTACATACCACATGCGGGATGTACACATTCTGCAGACACATTCACATGCAGCCATTTACTTATCTGTACCTGAGGTGGGTTGGTGACATGTGGGTGCGTATTTGCCGGCGTGGCATTGCCTAACACAAACATCTTACCACATTTCAGGTATGCACATTGTGTGTGGGTGTATAGCTGCACACGGATGCTAGCAGGTTAGGGTGCACAGGTGTACATGGGTGGGACTGACATGTACAATGAGGCTATTGTGTATTACATCTGAATGCATGGGTTCTGCTTCTGGATATTACACTTCAACATCGCCATCCAGTGTATGCGACAGAGGCGTTGCTGGGTGTGGGATATGTTGCTATGCACATGTTTGCCTGTGTTTAAGGTATCTTGATTCCTTACTGTTGTTATGTCAACACAGCTACCCGGCTATGTACTCTCACTACTGCTTGTGACCATTATGGTTGGCACCTTTTCCAATGCCCATAGTGGGGCATGTTATGTGGAAACTTGAATTTGCAGGACTACACATACCCACGGCAAGTGCAGTTGACAGAACTTCACTTGTTTGCCATACTATAAGCTTATTCTGTAAGCATTTGGGTTCCTTATTCATTTTCTTATGCCATGTATGTGTTTCATATACAAATGTATATGTTTTATACTACTATTACATGTATATTGCGGGAATATTTTTGGCAGGGGATCTGAGGTCATTTTCCACTTTTCCGATTGTTGCAGGGACACAACTGTCCAATCAGGGACTGTCCATGGCACATTGGGACAGCTGGTAACCCTGGTGACCATGCCCATGTCGCTACTGGGGTTGCCACCTTTTCCAGTTTCCAAGCTGGGATATTTCCGGGACTCACATCTGACTTTACAGGCCGACACATACACGGTCACTATATAGCATAGAACTTCACTTGTTTGCCTAAATAAAAGCTTATTGTTGTGGCAGTTTGCTTGCTTATTCTGTTTCTTGTGACATTTAGGTATTTCAGTTACAGAAATAACCAATTCATGCTACCATTACATTAAATACGGGATATCATTATGTCCTACAATCTTAGCACATTTGCCATTTTAATACGTTTTTGGGACACAACTGCCCATAGAGACTGCCCCACCCAGAGTGGGACAGGTGGTGACCTTAGTCGCTGCTCCTATGTCGGTCGCGGCGCTGACATGCTGGTCTACACCTTCTCTGAGTGTAACCGCGGGCGGTGCATTGCGGGACAAGCGCGGTCTTATCGTATCCTTTGCTCCTTGGATGGGTACACTTAAGCCTTCGTGGCTTGTATTTGCTTCTCCGTTTATTTGGGACGGGTACTATGTTGCATACTCTACGTGCGTTTCATTCTGCACGGGACCTGGCTGCTGCCATTACTATTATGGGCGGACCGTGGCTGTCAGCACATTAGGTTGCTCACCTCATGCCGGCTTAGACACGCCTCCAGACGCATCCTACCTGGGCTCGCTCACGTACACTACGCACGTGTCTGTGGTTGCGGTGCACTCTCATTAATATGCATATGGCGCTACTGCGCCGGCTATTCACTGCACCGCCGGCGCAGACCTTACGCCGGCCTTGCGCCGAGCTTCATGAATCCCGGGGTTAGTGTTACCACACAGATGGTTATCAGAAGCTAAATTTACCTTTGACGGACTATCAGCTTTAAGCACTGTTAAACACTTCAATGTGCTTCTTATGTAACTGCAAGATATGTTTTACAGCTTTCAAAGCGTTCTTACGTTTTCAAATCTTTTCTACAGTGGCTGCTGTGTGTGCTCTAGCACATGATTATAGTATAACAACTATGCAAGGCATGCATAAAAACTCATCATGCCTCTCCTTTACATTAAAGATTGTGTATAACAAGGTTGCCTTTTTCATGGTTTTGGTATGTACCGAGTGACTCGCATGTGGTCAGTAGGAAGCAGAAGCCTGAGGCAGCATAAAATTTTTATAGTTTCTCTTATTATTGCTGCTTATAAAGTACTACACGATATCTGAAATAGATTTAATAAGAATTATTTTATAATAAAATGTGTAGCAGAAGTTGCTCAAGCTAGTGTTGTCACATTATGCCATTTCATTGACTATAACAATGCAAAACAACATTTCATTTGAGCACTCTGAACTACTTCCAAAGTACCAGGCAACTCAGAATATATTAAATAATTCTGAATGCAATGAAGCAGGCAATGGGGGACTATGCTTGCATCACATTCTTCAATACAATATCTTTATTCATTTTATGACATCACTTTTCATACCTGTGATGTCTGTATTTGTCATGTCGGCATAGTAAAACTGTTTTTTTTCCCCTAGGATGGGTTCTAGTGTTGCTCAAGACTTGTTTGTCCCTTCATGTACAAACAAGCCCGTTCCTTGTTCGAATGACTCTGTTGACCCCCTTCTCTCCATGGCTAGCCTGGCCATAATCATATAACCAGCTAGTGTGAGAGAAAAGTTGAGGCACATAATCTTCCATTTCAGATTTGAGTTTTATTGTGCTTTATGCCGTACTCAAAGTTTCCACTCCCCAGCTCAGTGTGCTAAGACATTAATTTTTACAAGCTGCAGAAAGTCTGCCAGTGCATATCTCGTATTCTTGAGATCAGATAGGAGTCTCCTGTCTTCACTACAAGCTGTAGCCTTTTACAAGCAAGCAAAGAAACCAACAAATACAAAACATGCCACTCTCAGAATAGGTGAGTTTGCAAAATTCCCAGTCTTTCCTAATGCCCAGTCAGCTTTTAAGGGAGAAGTCTGCTAGTTATACTTGGGTATCTGGTGTCTGTCAGGCCTGCATCCTTCAGTTCTACAGAGCCAGTCTAGAACTCCTGCCTTATCTCTATCTTTCCTTCTTGCCCTGATATCCCTGTACGATCATCTCATTTCTCCTTAATGACCCTAGCTGGTACTGAAATTATACCTTTATGCTGAAGCCGCAGTCAGTAAAGTTTTCATTTTTCATAATACTACTCCTGATATTTCTCTTAATTAGCATTTGCAAGTTGCAGTGCTGTTTTAATTATTTAATGAATGCCAGTCAGTGGCTGTGTGCCATTACACCAGCATTAGGTAGTGAGCAGTGACAATCTCCACACTGAGGGGGAAGGGTTCCTGGCTATAAGGTTAAAGTTTAAGCTTAAGGGAAGACTTAACAGCTATTTGTTTATAGGCTCTAGTTATACAATGGTAGTGATACCAGCACAGAATAATGGAGATCTTGTGTTCAAGTCCTAATTCAGACGTGACAGAAGTCAGATAAATGAACTTGTGGCTATGGAATGGGAACACTCAGCCTGAAAGCCAAAAATTACACTTATCCTCCCTGTTTTCTTTAGTTTTTAGAATGAACTCAAAACTTTGTTTATTCATAAAAAGTACATGACAAACAGACATCCACATAAATCAAATCCATCAGCCTGTGCTGCTGATGGTCTGTTGTAGTTAGCCTGAGCAACTCAACTTAGGATTTATTTTAAGCATTGCACAACATATAATGTCAAAAGATGATGGATGGTCCCTGCAGCTCTTTAATATGAGACATTGTGCTTAGAATGACTAACCTACTTTTTTGGCATGATTCTGACTTACTCTGAATACTTTCATCACAGAAGCTTGTACACAGTGTAGCTAATGTCATAAACTGCAATCTACATTTTAAATGCACGCAAACAAACATCTTGAAATAGGAAAGGCTGTCATTTTAGAATCATAAAGCCAATTTTGCACAACAAGGTCTACATAAAATTTTAACAGAACCGAATCTAAAAGGATCACATTTCTCTTTCCAACAAGCAATCACAAGCACTGAAGCAAAGCTGAAATACATTTATGTTAATATGTTGACATACATGTTAGAGGCATAGGGGGTATTCAGAAAGAAAACTAATGTAAGTGCTTTGCAATAAATAGTAAAACTGAAGAAGGACACCGTAGCCTTATGTCAGCTAGGCCTAAGTACCAACATAAGGCAGACTTACCTGACACAGTTCTTGCATTAAGTTGCCTCACATTCATAGAAGTGATAGTCACCTTACAAGTTAGTGGACTGTGCATTGCCTGATCACATGGATAGAAGACTTTAGCAGGCAGGTAGCATGCTCAGCACAACGCACATTCACATGTACATCAATGTGCCTCATAGCTACAACACAGGCACAGCTGGGAGTCTGTACATGGGCTATAGAACAAAGTGTGTGGTGTTTTTATTTTATAATTGGGGAGGAAAAGTAGTGACAGGACAGACATAAAGGAATGAGCAATCAACTAATACACAGAAAGACGATGGGAAGTGAAAAGTGGTACAGGGTAGGAAAGGAAAGGTATACATTTTAGAGACAGCTGTCCTTTTTTGTTAGAAGAAGGGAAGAGAATTACAGTAGCATGAGGATGTTGTAGACATGAAACAGCAGGAAACAGGGTATAGAGCTGGCAGAAGGAGCAAATATAGAAACATATAATGCATATAATGCATATAATACAGACAAAACAAAGACTGACAAGGAATATATTGACACAAATGACTACTGTCAAAAGAAACACCAAGTAAGATGACTTTTACTCAGATCAAAGAATTAACCAATTCTCTGTAGTTTAAATATTCTTTTCTTCTTTAACTTTCCATTCAGACGTGGCTCTGTAGCCATTCAGTCATTCCGAAAGATTTTTGATTTATAGGAATTCAAATTTATGAGCTGTTGCAAAACTAAATGTTACTTTTTAGATTTTATTTTTAATATAAAATGAATTTAAGAAATACAAGAGCTATCTGGAGTGTTCAGCAAAACTGTCATCCATGTTTTTTTAAGCTGCTAGGCGAGTGATTTTGTCTGCAGGAAAATACTTCATCAGACCTTATAATCAAAGAGTCATGGCAAGCCAGGTCCATATATATTAGAAGGTTGTTTACATCTCAAAAGTGCTATACAGTCTGAGTGGCAGGATTAGTCAATTAGCTGAATGGCTTGCTGCTTCATCAATACTTGTGAAAAGATCAGCATTTGGGCTAAAGCATTTAGTTAAAAAGGCCTGTTGCTAAATAGGTAGATTTACACTCAAGGCAGCCAGATAATACATAACCAATGGAGCTGTGGGCTTGGCTGGCATTGTCCAACAGTAATACAGGTGCTCAGTTGCAGGGCAGTAATAGGAGATGGTATAGCCAGTAGTTAGAGGGAATCAGTGAGTCCTTAGCAATGTATATGGAGGTGAAGTCGACCAATCAAGTTATGAATCAATGGGATGTTAGAAAAGACTGACCAGAGCTTTGCAGAAAATCCAGATGTTTGCCTCCTATTTGTGGTCTTTTCATTGTAAAATTGGTGGTTTTCTGGCAAATAAATGAGGATTGAAGTCACTAATTAATGACATACATTAAGTTTCTGACTACACTAATTGTGTTATTCCAGCAACCTTCTTAGTTCATAAGAGCTATATTTAAAATCTGTCACTATTTGGGGCCTTTGTTCCACCATCCCCTGTTATTTCAAGTTAAAGCATTTCATTTTGAAGAACATGGTATAGGGATTACTATGTACATTCCATTATGCTGTGAGTTCATAAAATTTTCTGTTTGGACTGAGGTTCATTAAAGAAATAATGAATAAAAAATTTGAACAGTAAAGATGATTCTCTATTATACCAGTTACCTCCTAGTAGAGTATGCATGCTAAATAGACCTGATAAACAGAGTCAATGGTCATGCAGTGCAATATTTACAAGTACAGTCCATATTGTGCAGGGCTTGTACATGGTTCTACTCATATACCAGAGCCTTACCCAAATGACAACAGTCTGCTTATTTCTTTCTGGACCTTGAAGAGGCCAAGTATGGGATAGACATGCAAATAATGTTGGTCTACTTAGTCTGTGGTTCACAGTGCCCAAAAGTGTGCAGTAATGTCTTACCCCCCCAACTGAATGTGCTTCACAGTGCACAAAAGTATATAGTGAGTACTGACTGTCTGTGATTTACACTGTCTAGACATATGCAGTGACAACTGTCTGTGATTTACACTGCTCAGCACCATGAAGTAATGGCTGACTGTATGTGATTTCCACTGCCAAGATGTATGCACTAAAGGCTGACTGTCTGTGATTTACGCTGCCCAGATGTATGCAATAAAGGCTGACTGTCTGTGATTTACACTGCCCAGATGTGTGCAGTAAGGGCTGATGGCCTATGATTTACACTGCCCAGATGTGTGCAGTAAAGGCTGTCTGTGATTTATACTGTCCAGATCTGTGCAGTAAAGGCTGACTGTCTGTGAGTTACACTGAGCTGACATATGCACTAACGGCTGACTGTTTGTGATTTAAATTGCACAGGCGTGTGCAGTAAGGGCTGCTGGCCTATGATTTACACTGCCCAGATGTGTGCAGGTAAGGGCTGTCTGTGATTTACACTGCCCAGATGTTTACAGTAAGGGCTGACTGTTTGCGATTTACACTGCCCAGATGTGTGCAGTAAGGGCTGACAGTCTGCCATTTTACATTGCCCAGATGTGTGCAGTAGGGGCTGTCTGTGATTTACACTGCCCAGATATATGCAATAAGAGATGACTTTATCGCCATGAATTTATGAAGGTCCAAGTGTAGACTAGTGACTGCTGCAACCTCCCGAAAACTGTGATGTGATGGTCAAAAACACAGAGCTGAGTAGCAGCATCATGACAGCAGCAATAAAATGTCTGAAATCACATGATATAACAAATATTCATACCAGATGTCCCACCAGCTGTGTAGCCATATTACATTGCACACCCACACAGTGGGGGGAGGGGTGATATGGCACCATGGGTGCCAACCACAAGCCTTTCTGCAGTAGCTCGCCTGACAACAGTAGGACGCAGATAGCCAGAACTCTTTTGTCATGCCCAATGAGGCCCACATTTAATGAATCGCTCTCGTTCATGACTGTGGACTAGAAGCAGATGATTACTAACAAGATGCAATGGCAAATAAAGACATGTGCCCCTTTTGTTATCACACTCCACCTATGCAGAGAGAACAATAAGCAAAGTTACTTTTCTTCCTTGGATGTATAGACACATGAATTTCCAGACAAGAAAATGCTAGCATTGCACCACACAGTTTATTACTAGTAGTATTTAGTTGACTGTTGTTGTTGTTATGTCTTTCGGCTTTTCCCGGTTAGGGGTCGCCACAGTGGAACTCTGATCCGCTAATGATTGGCAGTAGATTTTTACGTGCTGAGTTGCTGGCCCTGACGCACGACCTTCAATGAAGGTATGCCTATTCATGCATGTCTCCACACTGAAGATGCTCTAGCTGAAAATCAAACAGGATAACGTCTTACTGTGAGGCGACAATGCTACCGCAGCACCACCACCGCAGTTAGTTGAATGAATTCCATTAATGCACAGACCTTGTAGTGCACACTGTGATGCTCACCACAGCTACCAATATGTGATGGCCACCAATATGTGTTGTCCCTATGCTTGGCCAGTAATCAAGGAGCCTGAATCCTCAGCACTGACACTGGAGAAGGATGTGCACTTGGAATGCAAATGGATGCACTCAGTATTTCCACAGTACAATTTCCCTCAGCACCACAGAGGGAACACACTCAGCTCAAGGTCTGGATGTCTCTTTATCTGTCTCCCTCCAGGTCCCCAGTAAGACTCCCCACTGGTACAGCTGTAGGTTTAGATAGTCAGCCAAGTGTCCAAGACATGTCCTCCAGTACCCACTCTGCAAACCAAGTGATTCATTCCCTGCCCCAAGTAGATGCACACACTCTTTAAGATTTCATTTTCACACACACACACACGCACACACGCACACATGCACACACACACACACACACACACACACACACACACACGCACGCACACGCGCACACACACACACACACACACACACACACACACACACACACACACACACACACACACACACACACACACACACACACTTGGAAAAGGCTGGCACAGATTACCCACTCTACCAACTTTGCCCGGACTATAAGGTAATCATTGCCATCAGTCAGTATCATAAAAGGGTATCAAATTATACTGTGTAATATGAATATAATATGAATACTAGTACAAATGGTAGTAGTTCACCAAGATGGCTAGGCCTTCTGTAGTGGCCCACACTGTGTCACCAAATAAATATAAGTACTGTCAAGATTAGATACTTTCTACAAGGACCAGTCACAATACAAGTTTAAAATATGTTTAATAATAAATAATAGAGATAGATGAAATACTGAATATATATTCACAGTAAATCAGAGTTCAGACCAGAGGAAATATTGAAAAGAACATTGATGGACAGATTCAGACAAATAAAGAAAAATAATATCTAAACTAAGCTTCATTATATTCCTGACTGAATCGAAAAGAATTACTGTTGCATAGTTAAGTTACTTGCTACCAAATGCAAGATGCTGTGGGTGAGGGTCTTTCTAGTCAGGCTTCCCAAATAGAATACTCCATACTCTGAAATTTCTCTTTGTAATATGTAAAATATAATTTACAAGAGGGCTGGCAGAATTACATCACCTGGTGACCTGACTCTAGGTTCTCACAGTATTCCCCTTTAAAACTAAGACAGGAATTTAGCACAGATGGCCATATTACACATCCAAATGTTTATGGCAGTGCCTGTGGTCTTCCCTCTTTGCACTGAGCTAATGGACAAAGGCTCTTCCCCAGACCCAGTATCTCCCATCCTATTCAGCACTGCAGGGTGCCTTTTAATGGTTTAACAGCTCGTTTACATTTTCCTTATTTTTCTTAAAGTTAACCTCTACTGTACCAGTATTGTCTATTAAAACATATAAATTTAATTCATCTACAATAATACATGTACAGTTCTCTTCATTTCAGCAGGGTACACTGCTGATACATTTCAACACAAGCAAAGCTCATATGTATGCTTTCAGCACAAGCATCTGTACAAAATCAGTTTGATATACAAATGATATACAGTTTTAATACATTTGTAACAAAAGCATCTTGTATAAATCAGCTTTTATATTCAAAGGCCAAATCATTCTTTACAAAAGTTCACATGGCTATGCTGACAGTTGCCCATATCATCACACACACTACACATGCAGATCTTTTAGTAGACCTAGCACAGTGTTTGTGAATCCATTTGTTCATGTTTACCTATTATTTATTTACTTTAGTTTACTATAACCTGATAATATTCACCACAAATCCTGACAAGTGTTTGCCCGAATGGGGTACTATCATTTCATGAAGTGTATTATAAGTTGTTTAAATATATTGTTACCATAAGTTTTTGGTACATTTTGGTTTGAAACACAGGGGTGCGTTTACTATGGGTAATTTAGTATTACAAAATCAACAATTAATGCAATGTGCTATAATTCTACAGCAGTTGACTGAGTTTCTAATTACTCATATCTTGGCATACTGGCCTTTGTTCAACCAGTGTGTCAGCTTGACTTAAATCCTCTACTTGTATTTGTATGCCTTCACGTCTGAGACACACCTGCACTTTCCATCACTTATAAGCCACCATTGGTGTCCTTACTGTCTCTTACCTTACTAGAAGGTTTACCGATACTTCTCTTCTTTGCTCTTTTGGTAATAAATCAACCACTGATTCTTATGCAGACTTCTTAATATTGTCATAATGGTGTATTAAGTTCTTCATTGTCATGCCCATCTTCTTTCTTATTTCTTTGTACTCAAAGTTGGTCTTGTTAATTAATGCCCTGGATACCTATACATGTATGTATGTATGTATGTATGTAGGTATTTATTTATTCATTCATTCATTCATTCATTTATTCATGTATTTATTATTTATTTGACATGGAAACGACTGACTGGGTAAAATCCATTTTCAGTGGAGACTCTGGGAGAGAAGCTCCACATTTAAGTTACACATGACGCACATTTATAATTGCAGGGGAAAAACATCTGTACATGAGCTTATTTATATGATTTTTAGATATTTCTTATACAAACATGGCATTTTAACACAAAAAAGAGAAACATTTACATAAAGTGTTTAATTATTGAATAGAAAATAAAATACATAACAGTTAATGTATTTAAAAAAGATCAAACATGGGTGTTTTTTTATAGAAAGATGAGTAATAACTAGTGTAGCTACAAGTGTAGCTTACAATTGATGATGAGAGATTTGAAAGGAGAATTTATGGAAATGAGCTAGAAGATAAATGGACAGAGGAGGAATTGTAGTTAGGGTATGGAGTGAGAGAAGGAGGAAAAGTAAGAGTTTAGGAAATTAGTACAGTATGAGGAAGATCGATAAGGTACAGAAAGATTGGGAAGCAAAGTGTCTGTAAGAGTTGGAGAAAAATAATCTGTGTAAAGCTAGCCAGGTGAGCAAGAAGAACAGAACCATCTTTGGCATAGGTGCTGTTTAAGCAAAGTTTTGAAACTAAATTTTCTATGTTTATATATATATATATATATATATATATATATATATATATATATATATATATATGCATTCAGTCCCTCAGAACCACACACTCCAGGGATGTAAACCTTGTCATCACAATAAACAAAATATGCTGGAGGGATAGGTTCTTGACCCAGAGACTCCCATGAATAGACTGCCCATACATGTCAAGCAGAGCACCTCTTTGGCCCTCTTCAAAAGGAACCTTGGCGATTGGAAGGGAAAGGAAATTCACCCCGGGGATCACGTCAGTCACCCTGCTAGACAGGGGTCCAGGGAAGTAAATAGTGTGGGAAGAAATAGCCAGGGTATTGTTATGGATGGCTCATATAAGCCCTAGGGCTGACGAGTACCAACCTATGAACCTATAACTGTGTGGAGATTTCATTGCAGAGTTTTGACACATCATGCGGAGTAGGCAAAGTCTCCAGCAATGGTGAATGTCTTACTGATACATAGTAAGAGTTTATTTCTAGAGTGCAGATCTCTGGTAGGTAAATAGTACAGAAGTGTATTTTGTAAAGCTGGGCATTTGTCTGGAGAGTACAATAGGTTGTGGGCAGTGATTAGCTGTGAGTATGTCAACTGGTTTGGGAGTTCAAGCCAGTTTAATTATTTTAATGCAAGGCAGTAGTGAGCTTTATAAGGCTGTTGGTTGCAAATGTACCTATTTTTTAGTAGCAGGAGGATAGTTTAGTGTTATTCACAGTGTTGTTATTTGTAAGAATAGGGGAAGCATATAACAGAGAAGGACGTAGGTATGTTGCTGCTAAGGTAATCCTTGCTTGATCTGTTAGGTAGTGTTTGGCGAAGTGAGTTAAGTTTTGGTGTGTTTTCTTGAAGCAATGAAGTATGTAATGATCAGATTTAAGGCTGTCATCTACTATGACTCCAGGTAGTTTATTTTGGCTTATAGTTTCTATTTTTGTATTATTACCCGAGGTACTATGAAATGTATTTTTCTGGTTCAGGTGTTTTCTGTTAGTAAATGGCATGAGATTTTTATTTTTATTTATTTATTCATTTTTATAATTTTTGCTATGGATGGGGCAGACCAGATAAGGGCTGAATCGCCGGTAGATTTGTATGAGTGGCAAGTGTTGTAGCGGTATGAAGCTTATTTATGAAAATATTAAATAGAAGGGAGCTGAATACTGACCCTTGTGGAACATCAACAGAGATTGGCTGAAATGCTAAAAGGTTTTGTTACCATTTAGTCACAAGCTAATAAGTGTATAAATAACTGTAAAACCAGGAAAGAGAGGAGTAAGTGAGACCAAGGCTTGCAAGTTCAGAAAGAAGCTTTTGGTGGGATACTGTTTCAAATACTTTGGAAAGGTCAAGAAAAAGTGAAAAATCAAGGTTGCCCACATTTCTGTATCGGTTTGCAATGCTGGTGAAGTTGAGGAGGGGAGTAGTAGTACTGTGGTTGGGCCTGAAATCACACTTGGTGCTGGATGGGAGGTTGTGTTTCACCCCATGTACAAAAATGGGATAAGGGGTTGAGGGTGGATGAATGGATGATAGAACAGTAATACTCTATAGTTTGCTAACTCTTTTGAAGTACCTCCTTTGTGAAGGATATGACAAAGTTTTCAGTTATTGTCAGGTTGATCAGAATGGAGACAGGGAAGGCCAGTGCTTCTGATTGACAGCTGAGGTTGTTGCTTTAATTTGGCTAGTAAAATTCTTGATGTTGGGATGGGCTGAAAACTAAAAGATGTTGTGTTGCTTTTGAGAACAGATGGAATTTAATGGGGTGAAGTGAAGTGTTTATTGATTAGTGATAGAACTGACTGCATAAAATGAATGCTGAACTGAGTGACAATGGACTCTTTGTTGTTTGAAGTAGAATGACAGGGTGTAGTGGCATGGCCAGTGTGTAATAGCTTATTTACTGACTCTTACATTAGTGTCTCTGACCTTAACTTTTACAGGTATACCTTGTACCTTTCTGGCTTTCTACACATACATAGATTTCCTGTATCAAAGTTTTACTTGTCTGACATTGAACAAGTAACCCTTGTAAATATCCTCAAAAGTATATACTGTTGGTCTGTCTTTCCTGCTAAACATAAATAACATTAAGTGCTGAGTGCAGGTTTTAGGCCCTTACATTAAACTTACCTCTTGTGTTGTGTCTTGCGTCAATCAAGGTCTCCCTCTAACCACTCCTACTATCTTCTCTCTTCCCCCACCTCTATTTTCCTCAAACAGGTTAAACTGCTACAACAGTAATTTCACCCTGAACTCCCTCACATAGCCCAGAAAATTATACCCTGCAGCTATTAATTTATCCTGCAAGTGTATAACCTATAGATTAAAAATAGCCTAAACATTTGGTGTAAACAGAAACAAATTTAATACAGCCAAAATGTTACCTTAACATACCATAAGCCCAGGGAAATACTTGGAGTCAGTGTTAGCACCACTCCACTCACCCTCCCTGTGCTCGGGCTCACTCTGCTCCCCTCCCTGCCCCCAATTCTCACCCGCCCTCATTACTCCTACCCTATATTTAAACTACGCTCAGCCACTCCCCTCCTACTAAGATCCAATCATTGAACAGCCCTCCCCCACACCCATTTTTTCTTTTCTTCCATTCTTCCATACCCTGTTAGCACAATCAACCATCAAATTTGACCCACCCCCCCTAACAAAATGCAAACAAGTAAAAAAAATACTAATTACCCTAATGCCTATACTGATTCTATTTTACCATCTTACTGGCTACAAACAAATACTTGACCATGTTATTCTGTACCCACAAGGTCAGATAGACACCCACGACTACACACATAACACCAAACACTGTGCCAACCCCAGAAAACTGGATATACGACCCTCAATAATATATCACCCCTGTAAAACCACAAAACAAAATCCTAAAGACAAAGACTATATAAAACTAATAAACAAACTCCTAAAGCTTAGAATATCCTGTCACTATAACCTTATAACACACAGGGATATTCATCCCAATCCTGGCTCACCCACACCCAATAGCCTCCACTCCCCTACCACAACCCCCACAGTCAAGCTACCCCTTTTTACTCCCATTAGTTCCCACCTAGCATTTCATCTAAATATTAGAAGTATTAACAATAAAATTCCCAACCTATATGCCCTGCTAGCAACCCACTCCCCAGACATTATGTGTCTTACGGAAACCTGGCTAAAACCTAGTACTACCGACAATGAGATACTACCCCCAGGATATAATATTCACCAGTTAGACCTTGCTACTAAGAAAGGAGGTGGGATAGCAGTGCTTTACAAAAACACTCTAACTGTTAATAGAGACACCATTCAACCACCCCAATTCAACAATGCTGAACTCATGATAACCAAATTACAGATTAACCAGTACAAATGTTTAAACATCATCTGTGGATACATTCCACCAGGCAACAACTTAAATACCTTAGAGGATATCCTGTACTGGTTATCCACTACTTATCCCAAAGAAACCATAGTTCTTGGTGAGTTTAACACCGACTGGCACCCCTGCTCCTCCGAATCCCCCCTCACTCCTATAAACTTATCTGGGTTTAAACAGACCATAACCTCTCCCACTAGGATAAACAAACCGACCAACAGGGAAAGTATCCTGGACTAGATCCTAGTTAACAACCAACCCCAACTGTATACTGCTGGCACTCTCCCTGACAACCTCAGCAACCATTTTCTAACCTATATCATAAAACATATGGAAGGGAACCCTCACCAGACCAAATAGAAAACGGTGAGAAACAGAAAAAACCTTGACATTGCAATGTTCCTAAATAAACTACAAACAGCTGACTGGTCAAAACTAAAAAAATCTACTATTAGAAGAGGTTGTAGCTCACTTTAACACTAAACTCCTATGTATCCTTGATTCCCATGCTCCAACACAGACAATAAAATCTAGATCAAACATAGCACCATGGCTCACAAAAGAGACTAAATCTAAAATCAAAGCTAGAAACAGAGCCTGGGCTAGGTGGAGAACAACCAAAGCCCCACTTGACCATCTAAAATATCGTCAACTCAAGAATGACACAAAAAATATATTTTACTGGACAAATAAAGCTTCTACCATAATGTCCTACAACAACAGCAAAACAACCCCCAAAAGTTCTGACCAGGCTTAAATCAACTACTTCATCCAGGACATTCTACCACCCCAACCCCAGCTAACCATACCCATAGTTCCCCAGAGACCATAGCTAGCGCTTATAATAACTTTTTCACCAAAACAATCCAATCCCTAGCAAATCACCTAACCTCCGCAAACTCCACACACCTAATTTATCCACAAATCACCCCGAGTTTAGCCTCCAACCAATATCCACTAGTTTTATCAAAATTCTCCTAAAAAAACTAAAACCTACCACCCTCGCTGCTGATCTCCTCCCTGCAGTGTACCTACAAATAGCTGCAGATGCCATTGCATATCCCATATTTATCCTTATCAACAGAATGTTATCCAAAAATGCTATCCCCTCCCTCTGGAAAATATCCCTCATCATCCCAGTCCATAAAGATGGCAGCTCAGTAGACATGTCCAACTATAGACCCATTGCCATTCTTTCCCCACTAGCCAAAATGGAGAAATGTGTACACAAGCAACTAATGCAATACCTACTTACTATCCAACTCCCAGCATGGCTTCAGACCATACCACAGCACCACCTCAGCCCTCCTTTCCTTTACTAATGCCATAAACAATAACAGAAATGACAATAGGCTAACCTCCACCCTCTTCCTTGACTTATCAAAAGCATTTGACATGGTCAACCACGAACTTATCATTCTTTCTCTAAAATCTATTTCCCTCAACCTGCACACTATCCAGTGGCTCTGGTCCTACCTAACTGGTAGACAACAGGCGGTACTATGGCAGGGCAAAATCTCCAGTCAGCTACCTCTTACACTTGGTGTCCCTCAAGGCTTCTTACTAGGCCCACTACTCTTCTCTATTTTTATCAATAATCTTCACACTGCTATCCCTAAAGCTGCCTGTATTCAATATGCAGATGATTCCACTCTCATCTGTTAAGCCACCTCCCCATCCGAACTACAAATCTTAACCCAAAATACATTTAACACTATTGAGAACTGGCTCGCCAACCAGTGCCTGCTACTGAACCCCAATAAAACTAAGCTTCTACTCTTCACCCCCACTAGTAGATCTGCCACACTTTCATTCTCTGTCACATTTAACAATAGCACCACTATCTCCCCAGAACAGCATACTAAACTTCTAGGGGTTATCATAGACAATGATCTTACATTTGGCCTACAGGTCAACAAAACCGTACAGACCATCAATAAGAAGCTTGGATCACTGTATAGAAACAAGACACTCTTAATCACACTGGCTAGGACTGAATTCGCCTAATCACACCTACTCTCTACTCTTTTATATGCCTCACCTGTACTCTCAAACCTCAATAAAACCGAACTAAGTAAGCTGTCCCATACCTACAACCATATTGCCAGATTTGCCACTGGCTCCACCTATGGAACCCATCACTGCCAGAACCTGAAACAACTAGAATGGCTAGAACTGCCCAGCTTAATCCAATTAAATCAACTCCAAATAGTGCACAAAGTTCTGTGCCACCCTAAAGATACCCCCTCTCTTATTAATATTATTAAGCCATATAGCAACCTAAGATCCCTACGGTCAGCCTACAAATTACTGGTCCAAACACACAAAGCTAATAACTCAGCTGGTGAATCCCTATTCACCAAATTTGTTGGCAAAACCTGGAATGCCTTACCAAACTATATAACCCTACAATCCTCCAAAAGTCTCTTAAAAATACCTTAAACAGTATCTCAAATTGAACTGGCTATGCCCATGTACCAACATAAGTTTAAGTTATAAAACAATAGCATAATCAATAATTATCATAACATCTAACTACATCACCACACTATGTATCCAATCTTACTTGTAATTGGTCTGTTCATGAGAACTGTGAGTCCCTACTAGGGACTAACTGTGAGTTACAATCTTACTTGTAATTGTGTCTGTCCATGAGAACTGTGAGTCCCTACTAGGGAACATTACTAAACCAATGTACATAAGATATATTACCACTTTGTTTTTATATATTCTAATTGTTTTCTAACTTGTTGTGTAACCTTTTGTATGTTTGACTATGTGGAGCTTTTCTCCCCAGTCCTCTGCTGAAAATGGACATGTATCCAGTCAGACTATCCTGGTAAACAAATGTAAAATAAATAAATAAATAAAATAAATAAATCTAGAGGACCAAAAGAGCTTGGGTTGTTTTGGTGCTTTTATTAGAGATTACTGTAGTATGATTTCTTGTCAAATTTAACAAGAATCTTGGTACGGTATCTGAGATATCTAAAATTCTAGTTTGTATGTTGTGTTTTATTATTATGCTATTCTTTCTATGCTTTATTTCCTTGCAGCATGAGCTGTTTGACCTTTTTTGTAAGCCATGATGCTGTGTTAGATTTTACCCTTCTTGTTCTAACTGGTGCTAAATCATTTAGTATTTTTAGGAAGATGTAATTGGAGTAAGTAACTGCTTCATCTATGGACATTACCTTTAATACATTCCAGTTGTAATGGGACAGGGCTGTAATGAATGTGGCTTTGTCAAATTTGGTTAAATTGCACATTTGTTTGGGTGAACCATGCAGTTGTCTGATTACATAGGTTGGGAGGTGGTCACTTACAGTATCTAACCAGAGGATTTTATATTATGTGATTTGTTTGTCAATATCCAGCCCAATGTGGACTGCCTGTTGGTGCTTTATTTTCATCCTGGTGGTGGAGCTTATCAGTTGGATGAAGCCAAATAGATGAATAGAGTCCTTGGGGCTGATGCCGTTTATGTAGTGCCAGTCTATATTTAGGTCACATTAGACCCTTAGACAAAGGCTTCCAGGAGGATGTTGTCAGGTATCCAGTACAGTATATTTTTGGCTGTGGTAATGGTGTTGCCTCATGTGTTGTTACTGCTGAGATACATATAAATTTCTTTTGGTGGATTTTGAGGTATGCAATCAGAAGTGCAGCATTATTAAATTTAAATCTGGGGATGCTTAGATGGGCTGGAGAGGTGTTTTTTATATAAATAATAACACCTGCTCTTGTATGTTTTCTTTCCATTCTGAGCATGTTAAGACCAGGGGAATAATTTCATTGTCAGTTATTTTTTGTTTAGTCAGGTTTCAGTGGTTATTAGAATGTCTAATGAATAAACATCCAGGCATGCATGGATATCATAAATTTTGTTGCAGATACTTCTGAGGTTAATGTTGAAAAGAATGAAGCTAGTTTCATTAACTGATGGGATTAGTAAGGTTCCAAGTAACTTTTCTATCATTCTCATGGATTTTGTATATATCTTCCATAACTATTTTTTCAAATGAATCCAGGAAAGGTTGTAGAGGTGGATTAAATGTACTGTTTTTTCTTGGTATTGCTAAATTACCTCTATTACCTTCTAACATCCTTGAATTTTGCTCTGAGAAGTATATATCAAAATTCAACTTTCTAACATACACTTTTAATTCGTTAATATTGCCCACTAAATTTCCCTTACCTTCTGGGACACATTGTATACCTTTGGACAGTAAGCTGAAATAGTCAGGTGTAATAATTCTGTCAGAGTAGTTGTATATTGTGAAACCATTCTCGTTATGTATTATACTATTCCCATTTATATTCATTTCCTGTATTTGTTCACATCCCTGTATACATTCTTCCCCTAGGGTTGTGGATAATATTGTATATTGTACTCCCCTGATCTGTATACTTGTGGTCCAGTCTCTTCGAGCGACGAATTGTCTGAAAACCCTGAGCTGCTGCATGATAACTTTCTATACTTTCATCGTTTTCATTCAGACATACACTTTTAATTCATTAATATTGTCTATTAAATTTCCATTACCTTCTGGGACAAATTTTATAGACTAAATATGCTGCAGTATAACTAGGTGGGTCTATATTAGAACTTCAACTTTTTAAAACGTTGAATGTTTTGATATCGACCCCTATTCAGCGAACGCTGACAACATTGAACATGCAGAACAGCAAAATTTTTCCAAGGGAAAAAATTTGCTGTTCTGACACACATACACACAACACAAACACACCAAACAAACAGCAATCCACACACATACACCTAAAATCCTACATCTAACCCTACACTAAACTGTACACACCCCACTAGCTATCCACTTACCTTAACCCAAACCCTAACCCTAAGGTCCGTCACTATTGCACAATCATCTCACCCATGCCTCAACCCTAACTCACCTACCCCGCCCTAACCCTCACGTCCACACAATAGCACACTTACCTGACCCGCGCCCTAACCCTCACATCCACACAATCACACACTTACCTGTTCCCGACCCATAACTTTCCACCACAGTGCTGAACATAGCAAAGCCACAGGAATGGCCAACCAAATTCCTTCCCTAGGAAGAATTTTGGTGTTCTGCAGCTTCGCTATTTTCAGCTTTGGCTGAATATGGGTCGATATTAGAACATTCGAAGTTGTGAAACTTCAGTGTTCTAATATAGACCCATAACTAGGTATGTAAGCATTTCTAAAACTAGAATTCAATATATTTTCTACTGGATAGACATTTTTAACTTTCATACTGTTTACTATCTCATTCCAACTTTCTTTTCTTTTTATAAAAAAATATTTATTCATCTCTGCACTTCATCTAATCCTTATATTGAGAAAACATTAAATCCTGTTTGATTTTTGAGTCAAGCCTGTTGATCTTCTGTGCTACATGTTCACTTTGTCTTTCATAATAAAATATCTTTTTTTATCAATCCCAACCCAGTTTCATCAAAAATCATGCAAATTGTTCTCATTATAATTAAAGCCAAAAGGAAATTTAAATCATCACAGTTGCAAGGATGACATCACATAGTGAAGATCTATGGGAAGAGTTGGAAAAAATTAATGAGATGTTTCAGGAGAGAGGATACCCCGAAAATTGGTTGATTGAAATAACAAGAGAAGTATATGAGAAATGGGGTACTATATTTAAACCACTTTTGGCTGTGGGTTTAGAAAAAAGCAGTAGCACACCGCTTGTCACCAAAGAACAGTATAAAAAGGCATGTATACTTGAATACAAGGATTTGACTAGTAGGACTAAAATAGTCCTTTAAAAGAACTGGAACATATTTACGGTGAACAATGAGGTGTTGGACAAGGTGGGAGAAACACCAAGATTTGTTCATAAGACAGGATAAAATTTTAAAAGACTGCTGGAGCATTTAAGAACAATTACTGATTGTGAAACAAGACCATGTGGTGCCTGTCAACAATGCCCATATATAAATCAGGAAGTTTGTATAACACTGAGTAACAGACTGAAAAGTGAAATAAAATTTCAGAAGGGAAATTGTGCAACTAGTAGAGTGGTATACCTAGCTACCTGCTTGACATGTTCTACATTCTTTATAGGTAAGGCTGAGCGTCCCCTCAAGAATAGAATATACAAACATAGAAATGACATAAAAAAATAAAAAACAAAATAATGCATTGTTTAAGCATTCCCAAAAGTGTTTTGATTAAAAAAAATAGTGTTTGGTATTGTGGAGCATGTAAATCCTGAACCCTGGGGTGGTGACTGGAGCAATTTGTTAAAGAAAAAAGAAAGTGAGTGGCAGAGTAGGCTGGCAGCTATGTCCTCTCCGGGAATAAATTATACTATATCTATTGTTCCTATGCTACATGAAAGAGCAAATACATTTTTACTTGTTAATATTTTTTTGGGTAATACAACATGTTTCTATATGAATTTATGTACATATATAATAGTACAAAAAATTGCATGCTTTTATATTGGCATATTGTATGCTTTTAAAAAAAGAGAGGGTGAAGTTGCATATTTGTGTGAAGTTGCAATTTTGTGACATCTACTGTGTGGATTGGTTAAAAAAGTTGCCTATCATGTTTTAAATCGTACATAAAGTGCTTTCATATGGTTGTTTAATTATTCTGATGAAGTCTCTGTTTCAGGAGATGAAAACACTTAATTCTCAGTTTTGTAATAGAGTGTGAACCTTGAGGAGCCTGGATCATTCTTTCTACTATTTGCTTGAAGGTATATGTCTTTAAGGGATGGGTAATATGTATTACATTGTGGGAAGAGTTAAGAGGGAATAAGGGTCTTGCGGTGGCTGCTAAATTGGAGGTGCAAGGCAGCAGCCAGAGATAAACAATCACAGTAGCAGAGGACAGTCTATGCAGGCAACTTTAGCACAAGTAATGGTAGACAGACCTATTTAAAATCATGTAAATTGCTAATTATAGACTAAAAATATTTAGTTATTAGTTGAACATATGCAAACTCATTCCTAGCCCAATTTAAATTGGTGAACAACAGATAAACTCTTGAAGGTAAGGAGGCAGTGATGGATGTTTTATTAACCTGGACTGATACAGCTGGTTTTACAAACAAATAATTTAACTGTGACTGCAAGCTTGGTTACCAAATAAAAATAAAAGCACACAGCAGACTTAACTCATATTTGCTACATTACGTGCTTTTTGCAAATTGAAAAGGAAACTAGAATGTTGTAGTCAGGGGGTCCGGTAGTAGATGTGCCTATTTGTTTATTGTAAAAGATAAACCCAGACTGTAAAAGAGAAATGTGATAATAAAGGAAGATTCTAAAGGGATCACTTGCTGAACGCTGACATTATTTGTGGAAAAACTTCCAGATCAAGCCTAATAGAAATCCTTAATATCTCACAAACCATAAATGCTACCTATAAACTAAATTTTACTTCTGTACTAATTCTAAAACTCCACAACATAATCTTGACATTCCATTTTGTTTTGAATACAAACATACAGTTTTTCTTACAACACATTCATTTTAACTGTTAGACTTATAATATGAGCAGCAGCACATTAAACCTCAAGCTGTCAGCTTCCCAGTGATGCCCTGAAGTAACCTCTAGGTACCTTAATTTGAGATATTTATGGGATTCTGCAAGTTCTGCTTGTGCTTTTTAATAGCAATATTTACAAGAATATTCACTATCTCAGAAATAGTAATGCTGAATGGTAAGTATTTCTGTCAACTCTGGTAATGCTCATTTTCTTTTTTATATGACACCTTGTGGGGATTCCATTTTGTATTGTTTTACTTATTAACTTTCTGTTTCCACTTCTGCATGGTTTTTTTTGATTGTCAAGCTAGACGTTATTTATGGATGGATGTATCGTTCTGCTATTTCCACATATCTACATACATGTACTGTTTTGATTAAACCTTTTTGTTCTTAGGCCTATACAAGATGGATACAGAATAGGTCTGTAAGCATTTTATCAACATGCTATAAACACCACATAGCCTATGCATAATGTCAAATAGGGACTATGTTAGACTGCACTTTTAGTTGATATACACGTTTAAAACTAGTTTTATTGCTACCTTTAATTACAGCATTTACAGGTACCACAAAATAATGGTATGTAATATAAGAAATACAGTATATCTATAGGTGGTTGTAATCAGATTCCTCAAGCATCTAGAGCCCAAGTCACAAAACAATGAAGAACAGAATGCCAATGTCGGTTTTCCTACAGGATGTCACTGGTGGTGCAGTTCCTAAATATTCACTCTAAGTCATTCCTTTGTTTTGGATAACATTCCCTTTTTTCTGTGATAGTAAAGCTGGCATTTGTAAGTTCTGGGAGTATAATTGTCTTGCCTCTCACATGGGGGAAAGAAGGGGAAATGGCCCCTGCAAAAATCACTTATAGATTCAATAATTACCCTTATGGGATATGGGATATTTGTGTTTGACCATGAGGTTTCTCTGCATCTTGCCAATCAGCGTCTCACAGTGGACCCAGAAACTGCAAATGGTCTTTTATGTATACATATGATGTTCATAGGTGATAGGTGTATAGATAAGTGCTAGGCTAGATGCTCTTGTAGGCCATTTTAAGCCTAGACAATTCCCCTTTTTGTGCTCATATATTAGCCTTAGTGAGAGTAACTGGTATCATACTATAGATAATTTGAAGGGACCCATATATGGGATAAAATATTTAGGAGCTCCCTCTGTCCATTCCCATTTGTACAGGGGGCAGTCCTGGGGTAAATTTTCTGTTTCCCATCCATGGATCCAAGTTGTGCTTGAATATGGGTAGGGATGAACTTTGTTTTATATAGATGAGGAGTCTGTTCCAGAGTAGCAGTTTCCTCTGTGAGATATACCTGTCTTGCCAAACCACTCTGTTGGTGTTGCTGAAGAGGTTTAGATCAGTAGACAGAGTATTTTGGATATCATCCAACTTGCTGATATGCACTAAATCCATCAGTATTTTGTTAGAAGATGCCTTATATGCCAGGATCTTCACAGTCTCTAGGATATGGAGTATAGTGACAGAGATTTGAGTCAGTCCATGTAGGATGTGTTGTTTAGACCTTATATCCTTTTTAGTACGGTATCTTTGGGGGCATTCCAGTTATTGCATGTGTCATGGGGCATTATATTATTTGATTGGACTAATGAGGGTTGAATATAAGATGACAATGACATTCCTAGAGCAAAATATAATCTTTCTGTGTACAAGCTGCACAGTATAGCTGTTGGTCAAAAGTTAGGTGCACATAAGTTCCCAAATCCCAAACAGCTGGGTCATCTCTTAGGGGTGCATTGCTAATGTGATAGTTCCTTGGGTAGATGATTTCCAAAAGGGTAGAATAATGCATTTTTGGGGTTAAATTTCAGTCCATAATTTTGGCAACAGTTATTTATTTGGAAAAACCTTCATGCAAGGATGGCAAAGTAATTTGGGGATTCAATGATTGCTTCTAGCTTGTAGTCATCTGCAAATTTAGTCAGCCAGAGCCTTTTGGTATTGGCTTTTACTTCTGAAAAGTAGATACTAATAAAGAGAGGTCCGTGCACAGAATCTTGGGGCCTCCACTGGTGACTGGACTGTTTGTGTGGGTGTTCTCTCATTTCTCTGCTGTTGTGTGACCTTGGATTTAGTATTTCATTAAGGTAAGTGTGAGGAGGGGCTGCAGTGGGTCAAAAAACTGAAGGAGTATTTGCTGTATATATTTTAGATATAATGTGATTAAATCTGTTTTACATGACATATTTATATATTTTTTGATTAGAAGAAAAGTTTGTTAGATGAAATAAAATGCACCCATATCAATCTATCCATCAATCTATCTATCTATCTATAGAAAAATACATAAATTAAAAAGGCAAATCTCTAGAAAGAATATCTAAGAAACGTTTATGTCTATGGCTTTTAATCTTGCCTATTAATAATTTTAATAATTTTAATATTAGCCAAATAAGCTTTAAGAAATCTTACATGCCACACAGCGGCCCTTAATTTGTTTAATGCTCCTAAGGAGAATGTGTTCACATTATCCTCTGATTTAACTAAAGCATCAACGAAATTGAGGGCAACTGTCTTGCTTATTTGGCTAAAAATATTTCACCAAGGGGCCTTAAGAGTATATTTGGAACCTGGGATTGGTACTACTGATGGTTCATTCACGGCTAAGTGGATGTCAGTTAAAAAGACTGCTTCAAAAATATTTCTTGAACTTTGGATAGCCTATTTTGAGGCCCAATTAAATATGTTCAATGAAAATGTGGATAAATGTGTTGTTGCATTTTATAGGTTTCACAACCATCCTGAGTATAAGAATTTGGAGGAAAAATATGTTCATGCAATTAATACTTAAGAAAATAACTTGGAGTTTCAAAAAATGCATATATTTATTGGGACATGGAGGATTTTATTACGGGAATTGCTTATTCTTGGTGCATAATCTAGAAAGATATTAGATGTAACATAACTAATGCTAATCGCTAATGCAAGGCTCATTTATGAAAAATGTTCTAGTTCATTCTGATACAGGGACAGATTCTAATGACTCAGATTTGTCATCAGCTACTGAATCTGAGCTTGAATCTAATCAGGGCTCTCACTCAGGTAAGCAAGTTGATTTTTGTAGTACTGCCTGCCTTTTATCAGCAGGAGAAGGGGTAACAGCATAAACACAAATTAAGATAATGAAAATTTAGACAAATAGAAGTTGCTCATGACTGTGTTTTAAATTTATCTGATGCTACATTGACTAATGAAGAACTAAAGTTTGTTGAATCAGAGGTAACAGTATGTTGCAGCTTTTCACGTTTCTGAACTTAGCATACTTGAAGACATGAAGCATTTCTGTTGTTTATTAAACCTTAAGAGTTGTTATGTGACACATAAAGATATTAGCTCATCTGTAGAAGTTTCTTGTTTCAAATGTATCCCTCATCACCCTAGTGTTAGGCTTTTACATATGAAGAATGGATTAGATCTTTTAGAATTTATGAACAACCTGGCCAGACCTGAAAACGAGGCCTTACATAACTTTAGTCGTACTGGAAATATAATTATTTCATCTGCCAAAAAGGGGGTACAGTAGTGGCTATGGACTTTGAGGACTATAAAAAAAGAATGACAGAATTAGCTATATGAAAATGCTTTTTGAACTTATGATTTTTTTTTATTTAAAACAAAGATTTGTTTTTTCTGAACAGGTATTTATTTGGAAAATTACACAGGCACTTATGAATTAACTAGCGGTGGAGACCACAAAAGCTTTACATCTTACCCAAAGTACATATGCTCATACATAATCCCCCAATCAGTCCAGCATTTTCAGGAAGGGGCTATATACCTGAACTCATCTTTCCACATATTTGGAACATGATTTAAAACCATTACTTGGTTTGGTTCCAGCATGATTTAAAAATGTAATGATTTTCTGTTTAACTTAGAGTTAGCTATTTTACCTTCTACTTCACTACTATTTATGATGGATAGTATCTCACTTTATACTAGTATTCCCCATCAGGGGGACTGGAAGTGGTACACTATTGGCTAAAAGAAAGCTCTAGTTATAAAAGAAGCTCTACACATTTCATTTGAGCCTTTTGGATATGATATTGAACATGAATGACTTTTACTTTAAAGGTGAATGCTACTTACAAGTAAAGGGCACTGCCACAGGTGCAAACTTTGCATCCATCTATGCAGACCTTGTTATGGATTATATTGACCTTCATTATGTACACAGTCCTAAAATTAACATGCATTTTAATAAAATACATACATGGAAAATGGATTTGGATGATTGTTGGGTGCTGTTGGGTGGTGACATAACACAGGTAGAAGCATTTAAGACCTTTTTTGAATCAGAATAAATGGAAGATCTCTATCTGTCAGTCTGTGGGGCTGTAAAGACTACAATATCTTGTAAACCTTTTTTTTAAATACACTTTTGTATTCTAATAGCTGCCACACTAAGGACATTAATGTGAAAGCCTTCCAAAGTCCTAGTATTTCAGACTCAAGAGATTTTGTGCTGAGGAACATGTTGAACAGGAAGTGAAACTGTCAGACAATTGTTTGGCTGTACAGGAACATTATTAACCTGTCCTGAATACTTCCAAGTCAGTATTAATAGAAGCATCTAGACATAATCATATATTTTAAGGGGAAGAAATCTGACACCAATGATGTCTAGTCTGCTAAGGATTAACATGAAATATGGTAATATTTTTTCCAGTTTCTATAATTTTATTTCTCATTACTGACACATTTTGAAGGGGATAATTTTTTGGTAATTGTGCACCAGATACATGCAGGTTTAGTTTATGTAAGGGCCATACGACCGTACAATTTTTTTACTTGCCATAGACAACCAGCTATGAAACCATTGAGGTTGAATGCAGATACACACAACGGATGTCATACATGTCACAATTGTTCATGTTGTAATAGAGTATGTAAAAAAATATTTTCCATCTATTAATACTTCTTTTTGTAATTAAAAATCTTATCATCCACACAACCGAATGGGTGTTATACATGATTGCTTCTGCATGCATTCTGTGTGTGTCAGATAAGCAGATCATGGAAAAATAAAATATTATCCCAAATAGTAAAAGAGAAAACAGTCCATTGTAAAAACATTTATTAAAACATAATATAGCTGTTCAGAACTGGATCCAACACTAGGTGACCTAAGCAGTTGCTTAGGGTCCGCTGGCTTGGAAGGTACCTACTGGCCAGAAACTGCCACCAAATTTACATTTCCTTTTTAAAAACATGGTTACACTTCTTCTTTAAGGACATAAGCACATTTAAACAACATTGGAGCAAAGCGCGGGATTTGGATTTTGTATTACCATTCTGTTTCAGAAACAAGCACATGATTTTGTACAGATGACGATTGAGAGCAGAATGCATTAGTAAGAGGTGTCAGCATAGAACAGGTTGGTAAGAGGTGTGTGTGTGTTGGTAATGCCCCAGTTAGAGATGGCAGGTTGCTTAACTTATTCTGGCTCAGACCTTGTACCTTAATTACAAGAGACTAGAGCCTGAAACCTCTACACCAACTATCAAACTGTCATCAACAGATGCATTTTAGGGACTTTGAGTTCCTGAGCATTTTCAAAGAATGTTGAGTTCCAGTGCATTTTTAAAGAATGTTGAGTCTCTGCACATTTTCAAGGAATGTTAGGGAAGAGAAGTTTACTGTCATCTATGCTAAGTCTATTTTCAATATGTAACTGGTTTGTTTAGCAAATGGATATCACCTGTGTTTAGGCTATAAAATTTGAAAGCAGTATTAGTGCAACAGGTAGAATACTTGTCTTTGGTGCATCAAAAAACATATGTATGTATGCATGGTTCTAAAATGTGTGTAATGGGGCCTAGGGTTTCAAAACAGCCCAAAACTAAACTTAATCTGTCAATGGGTGGATGCGTTTTCTTTGAATGTGGGTTTCAATGCTGTTTTAATGAATGTGAGTTTCAAAGCCAGAGAAGTTTAATGTTCATGCTAAGTCTGTTTTCATTGTGAGACTGTATTATTTTGTTTAGCAAATGACCATCAGTGTTTGCGGTATAAAATTTGAAAGAAAAGTTTTAAAAGTCTACAATTATTGTAGAAGTAAAGAAGAAAAATAGTATGTAGACTGACAGGCTCGGACAGTGTTTATGGTAACCGGGGAGAAATAGCCATGTAATGGGACACTGGAATAGCTGAGGGCATGCCGCTGGGGGGGCTGTTGTGGGTGGCGCTGATCCATTACTCTGCCTAGGACCCCATTTGACCATGATTCAGCTCTGTAGTTGACTTTACCTTCACTGGTGTTCATAAGCTCATTAGAGAGGGTTTATCCAAATGTGATTGGTGCAACTTTTTAGCCAGGAAGGAACATTACTGGGTTATGACTTTAGGTGCCATTTATCCCTTAGGATAGCATATCTGATTACTTGTTTATGGAATAAGATTAATAATGTATGCAACATATGTTTTGTAACAAGGAGCTTGTATATTTGTTGATCTTATCTTTGCCTTTCTCTCTCTCTCTCTCTGTATAAATATATATATATATATATATATATATATATATATATACACACACACACACACACACACACACACACACACGCATATATATATATATATATATATATATATATATATATATATATATATATATATATATATATATACACATAGGGCAGATAGTTGTTTTATGGATTGTTGTTGACTTACATTATTGATTTTGACCATATGATGGCAACAAGAGTAACTGAACTATTTGTTTACTGTTCTTAGCTTGCAGAAGAAAAGCTTTTGCTTTTAAAAGGGTACTTTTTAGTTGTTTGCTCAATGGTGCCAGAACCATAGAGTGAGGAGGGGGATGGTACACACAAGCACAAACACACTTTCCACAGACACATCATCAGCAAAATAATAAACACTTATTCAACCACAGTAATAGAAAATAATGAAACTTGATTTCAGTAAAACAAGCTTAGGTTCATAGGTTCATACTTGTTTACTAGGTATTGACCACAAGAGCCTTTTTAAGCCTAGCCATGCATCCCAACTCTATGACAAGTTCTGATACCCTTGAGCATGGGCCTGGGAGATAACCATTTATAGGTTGTCTGTGTCCATTAGATACATAGGTACCAAACCAGGGATACATTTCCGTTTCTCCATCCAATTGTCCAAGTTCAACTTGAATTTAGTTAGGGAGGAACTCTGCTTCACATGGATGGGGAGCCTGTTCCATACACGGGGTAGTCTCTGAGATATATGCCTGTCTCTCCAGCAGGTCCATTTTTATATCCCAGGCAAGGTTTAAATCTTTAGAATGGGAAATTCTGGTGCTGTTTGTTTTGTGGATATGCAAGGAGGTCCATCTGAGTGGGGTCTGATACTGCCCTGTATGCCAGGCAATTTTCTCTCCTCAAAAGCCTGTAGGAGACAGAATACACAGATAGTGCCTTAAAGCAGTCTGCATACGACATTTTATTTACACCCTGTATTCTTTTGGTGAGGAACCTCTGTGGACGTTCCAGTTGTTGGATTTGCCTGGTTAGGTGCATACCAAAGGGGGCATTGTACTTAGTGATAGGTCTGATGAATGCCAAATACAGTTGAATAATGACTTCCTTGGACTTAGATGCTATACCTTTGTGTATAAGTTGCACAACATAGAATGATTTCCTCACCACTGTAGACAAGTGATGATCAAAGGCTATCTAGGTGTGTCCCTAAGTCCCTGACTACTAGGTCAACTCTAAGGGGTGTGTTGTCAGTATGATAGCTACCAGTGATGGATAACTTCCCAAACCATACTAGTATGCATTTCTTGGCATTTAGTTTTAGTTCATGCCTCTGACACCAGTTGTTTGTCTGTGTCAGCCCCCATTGGAGAACATTTGTGTCAGTTTGAGAGTCAATGACAGCTCCTAATTTGCAATCATCTACAAATTTAGTCAGCCAGAGACCACTGACATTGGCCTTGACTTCTGAGAAGTAAATGCTAAACAGGAGCAGTCCAAGGACTGATCTCTGAGGGACTCCACTTGTGACTGGCCTCTTTATAGAGATGGACTCCCCAATTTTAACTTCCTAGGTCCTGTCTGTGAGCCAGTTGGCTATCCAACTGGTGACATACAGGTTTGTACCTAACCTCTTGAGTTTGTCAACAATGCCTGAGTGGGGTATTGTGTCAAATGCCTTGGCCAGGTCAAGATAGGCAATATGAATAATTTTGCCCTCATTCATTGTTTTTGTGACCTTCTCAAAGAAATCCACTAGGATGAGTAAGCATGATCTGCCCTTGAGAAAACCAAACTGGGTTGAGTCCAGTGTCTGGAGGTTTACTATATCTCTATTGGTCATCTACTTGATAATTCTTTCCATGGCTTTACATATAAGACTTGTGAGACATATGGGTCTGTAATTTCCAGGGTCTCTAGATGTCCCACCTTTGTGTATAAGGATGACTGTTTCCTTTTTCAATTCATGAGGCATGAAGCCTGATGGAAGCTACAGTTAAAAAGTAATTTAAGAGGCTCTGATAGGTAATGGTTCATGCTATTTAGAATTCATCCTGGGATATTGACTGGCCCCATTGATGCAGTGTTCTTGGTCTTAGAGAGAGCATTAAGGATCTGTTCTGTAGTGTTAGTAATAGTAGGGGACTTATATTTGATGATATTTCCTGAGCTTAGTTTGAGGGGGATAGAGGGGTAAAGTTGGAGCTGAATTTATCAGCCAGGTTTGCTATATCTTCTGGCTCAGTATAGGTGGCTTCATTTGCAATGAGCTCTGCACACAGTTGTGTATTGCCTTTGAGGTTACAAACATAGCTAAATAATGCTTTGTGGTTTTTCTTGGCCTGGGAAGCCAAACTTACCTCAAACTTGGCATTGGTAGACTTTATTTGTCCCCTGAGTTGTTTATTTAGCTTGATGATTGTACTTTTATCCTGCTGGGTGCTCCCCTCCTAATTTTTCCCATAATTTTCTTCCGTCTGTTATACAGCCTACTGACTTTATGATTCCACCAGGGTGGCTTGTTTTTTGAGTTATTTCTGTTCTTCTTCCTGGTGAGTACAGCTGCCTGTATGCAGCTATTAACATGCTTGTACAGGGTTTCTGTGAACAGTTCTGCATAGGCAGCAGTGTTCTCAGGGTTTATGGGGGCCTGAAACTTTGCCAGATTCTCACTTAATAGTGGGAGGTTAGCCTTAGAATCGTTCCTGAATATCCCAGGTTTAGCTGGGGGTCCAGGTATTATTTTTACTTTAAGGAAAACCATTTTTGTGATCTGACTTTACCAGGGAAGGCATTACAGTAGGGGGTGTGCAGCACTCTCCAATATTAGGAAGGACCAGATCCAATATGGTTATACCCCTGGCTTGTGTATTGACTATCTGGTCCTGGGAGTTTGTGTTTCCAAAATCCAGGAATCTGTGTGCATGTATGTTTGGTGTCATATAGGATTCCCAGTTAATAGTGGGGTAGGGGTCACCTGTCTGCTTATGACTGGCAGTGGAGTTTTACAGTGTCAAGTTGCCAGCCCGGCACCCAGCCTTCCACAGGAGGCACACACATGCACACACTCATGCCTAGGGCCAAGTTATAGTGTCCAATCCACCTACAGCCTGTCTTTGGGATGAAACCGAAGCACCTAGAAGAAGCCCACATGACCACAGGGAGGACATCTGGACTCTGCACAGAAGGCACCCCAGCGAAGGATCGAACCAGAAAGCTTCTTGCTGTAAAGCAGCAACTCTAACAGCTGCACCACCATGGCCACCCTGGATGGATAGTGTTTCTAATATGTTTAAATACATGGTATGGGTTTTCTGGGATACAGAGGGGGACTTTTAGCTTGCAAGGGAGTGGTATTAGATTTTGCCTTCAGTGATTTGAACATGGAGCAGCTGAAGTGCATTGTCCAGTTTGACCAGCCTTGGAGTATATTTTCTATTTTTGATGTAAATAGAAACACCTCCACTTTTAGTCCCTGCCTGTGAAGTAGCTGGCCTAAATGTGTGGAAGGCATTATAGCCTTGCACTGTTGGTGTGCTCTGCATGGCTTGTGTGCTCTCCATAGCTTTAAGCCATGTCTCAGTGACCGCACTGATGTCAGTATTCTCTATGGTAAAGAGAGCTTCCAGGGAGTGAAGTTTTTTTTTGTTTAGACTTCTAGCATTGAGCAGTAATGCCTTAATTTAGTAATGCCTTGCTTCCGTTTCTTCATTTTCTGCTACAGTAATTAAGTTTTTGTGATCTGGATCAAGAAAGTGAAGAAAAGAAAGCTTGCAGAGTTGGCCCTGCTTATATTTGCATCTTATTGGCTGATGGGGCAGATACAGTTACTGCGCTAGAACAATGACTGTTTACAAAGCAAAAAAAAAAAAAATTCTTCTTGGAAAAGTCATACCTCTCAACTCAGTTTGCCTCATATTTTCCTCCTGACCCTCATAAAGTTTTTGATCTTCTGGTAAGTCACTACATGTTATAGTCAGTCAGTTATACCAGACTTCAGAGTGTATCTCTTCTTATTCTTAAAAAAAATGTATGGTGATGCCACAAATGTCAGAAGGAGTATACAGCAAATCCTGATATGAAAAACATTCATTTTATAGTGGAAGATAGATCAAAATGTATGGTGTATACAATTTATAAATTCCTGGCTACAAGTCTGGTTGATGCCTCATATTTTTCTTGTGATTACAGATGATCCGGGGAAGTGGGTATCTTTTGAGGAACAGCTGGTGCTGGAAATCAAAGAGCAGTTTCTGGAAAACACAGCATAGAAAACTCCAAGTTGAAATAAATTTGTTGTGATTCTTTCATTTGTTTTTTCTTTCTGCAGGAATCCATACAGATGTATGGGTTAGTGGTGACACTACACACCACTCACAGCATCATGCATTTATATATTTTTGTTTGTTTGTTTAATTTTTACAGCAGTTGGAATGGGGGGGGGGTATGTGCTCTATAGCTGAAGTGAAGTAGACTGCTGTGGCTCATTTCACTACTTTTGACAATTTTTATTTATTTATTTATTTTACATTTGTTGACTGGGAGTGTCTGGCTGAGCTATTACCCTTTTTCAGTGGTGGCTTGGGGAGAAAAGCTCCAAAGATATATAATGCAATAAAAACAGCAATACAGATACATTTCAATAAAAATAGCAATAGAGAATGTTGGTAGTTAAAATACGTAAGCCCGTTCGATTCTCAGTTAGAGCTTCTTCTGTGTGGCGACATGCGTGAATGGGCGTTCTTTCATTGAAGGTTGTGCATTAGGCCTGGCAAGCCAGCACGTAAAAATCTACTGCCAATCATTAGCGGACCGGAGTTCCGCTGTGGCGACCCCTAACCGGGAAAAGCCGAAAGACAAACAACAACAACACTTGTATATTGTTGACAGATAAAACAGTACTATAAACAAAAAGGAAAATGTTAAAAAAGTAGAATAGGTTGTACGTTTTGTTTTAAAAAGAGAGCTGAGTAAATATAACGTTTTATATGCAGAGTAGCTGAAACTTAAAAGGTTACATAAGAATTTCAGGGAACAGAGTATAGAATAAGCTTTGGAGGTTGCATAGGTAGCATAGGATGAAGTAGTTAACGGTAAGTTTTAGTAAGTTAGTTTGACTGTACTATAAAAGGTAGGTAATAATCAGGGAGGGTGAGTACAATGGCAGGACGAGTGTTTTTTAAAGTGGCCTTTGGTTGCTAGCTTAAATTGTTTGGGGTGAGTCAGGGACCTTATTTCTAATGGGAGTTTGTTCCATGCAATAGAGTGATGGTAGCTGTATAAGTTGCACCCTGTGTTGGATTTGGGTTTATGGATTTTTAGTAGGTCTTGGGTTGAGCTTCGGAGAAGTCTGGTAGGGGAGTAGTGAGAGATGACAGAAGATAGACTTGGGCAGAAATCAGGCTGATATAGGATGGAGTGTATGATTTGGAGTTGAGATTGTAGTAACAGGTGAGGTAGTTCGGGCCAGTTCAGGTATTTTAGGGAGAGACAGTGGTGAGATTTATATGTTGAGCTGCAAATCTAGCTATTTTGTGGTAGGTTGATTCTAATTTGGTAAGTAGGGAGGAGTTCAGATTTGTGAGTATTTGGGAACAACAGGTTAAGCATGGTAGAAGGTAGGCATGGGTAAGAGAAATCCTAGCTTCAGTGGTTAGGAATTTGTTGTTCCTGTACAGAAGTCACAGCAAAACAATTAACCATGAAAAATGCAATATAGGTACCTAGAATAAGAGACCACAAAACGTCACAACAATTATATCCATCGTTAAGCGCTTTCAGCCAGGACTCTCCCGAGCTTCTTCAGAACAAACTATATAGCAAAAACACTCATTTTTTAAAAATGCATATAATCAATGCTGAGCTAATCAACTAACTCTTTCAATAAAAAAAGAACTGCTCATTAACCCTTCATAATATGAAACAATCTAATGCATGTATATAAAAGTGAATGACAAACTGTTTTAGGTATTTCTTTTATTTAGCTTATTTTCTCAGAATTTATATAGAATTGCTCATACTTCTTAAACTATGTTGTTGGATTTTTTAATGATGGTCATTCATTTTTATATACATCCAGAAGTATCAGTTTTATTGAGTAATTGTAAGAGTTTAAAGCTATGCCACATGTATAGCAAGGATGAAAGAAGCATGTGGTATGTATGCATCAGAATAGTACTGTCTTAATAGGATTTTGATAATATTTTTACAGTAATTTTGTAGCATTAAACGTTAAGAACCACTTAGTTGTTATTTAATACAGTTGTATCAAATTGAGCATGCATATCCCAACTGTATAAGAAACTATGCATGACATAGTCTGTAGTACAAAGCAATGGTACAATATTTTCAAATAACAGTAGGCATACATCTCTAAATTGTAAAAGGAAAAATATGCATGCAGTAGTCTGTAGGACAAAAGAACAGTGCAGTATTTTAGCGTAGCCATCAGTTGTAGGTTCAGAAAATGCACTTCCCAAATATACAGTACTGTTAAGTTTTCATCATTACTGAAATGTAACTTCATACCTCTATACCAGTGGCACAAATGATCTTCTGTAATCTGTAATCAGTATAACTGGAACACTCATATGTGCAATATATGAAAACATCAAGAATTGGTGGCTACAATCTGTTACTATAGTGTGCCACTGTTATAAACTGGGTAGTCTTAAAAGTAATGAAGAAACTTGTTAGAGAAGTGCGAATTTTAAAAATAAAAGTAACAGAATAGAGTAAAATAATTGCATCAATGCTTTGTATGTCACATATGAAGTTACTAATGTTCTCCCTTTTTTTCTCATCCCAACCCTTTTCTCTCTCTTTCTTGTGTTTATTACTTAATGTTTTGGAGGCAGTTATTGTTTTCTTTTCTTTTGTGTGTGTTTAGTTTTTTATTTTTTTCCACAGCACAGCAAGGTAGGACTGTCCCACAGGATTCACCTGCCCTCACTCCACCAGCTATAACACCGCTGCTCAGCATTTCTGGCACAGTACCTGGTAGCACCCCCTCTGCTGCCCCTGCACCAGCCAGGCCCTCAGGAAATTCTGCCCCAAAGGACAGGCTTGTGGCTCCCTCCATGAGTTTATCACCTGGGATGGTATGTAGGATTGTGCGCTGCGCTGCACTGTTGGTGCATGCCTACACAGGATGGAGTCCTGCTTTCCATCCTAGTCAGAGCACCCATAGGAGGTAGATAATCAGGCACCGAAGCCAGTGGCACAGTGAGGTGACAGTGGTGACAGTCCACTGGGTGAGGACTATATTCTCACTGTCAACTCCCTCAATGTGCATGAGACCAAGATTTCCCATCCCCTCCCCATCCATGGTGTTCACCCACCTCATGTGTCCGTCCCCATTCCTGTCTCTTGTCTTGTTTGTCTTGTCTGTCTGCAATTGTTTTCATACCTGCCCAACTTACCTCAACCAGACATTCCTTCAGCCCTTCCCCAACATTTGTCTCTCTCTCTGTCTCTCTCTCTCTCTCTCTAAAAAATAAAATAAAATAAATAATCATTCCATACATAACTCTCCATTTCACACATGTGTTCATGACACACATGATTATTTCAAATTCTCTATACAATTTTCTATACAACAGATTGCATTATAGTCACCCCTTTCTCTAGGGGTGACAGTCCAAATTTAGCCAAATTTGTATGTTTTATTCTCGAATAAATGGATAGCTATCTTTCCTGCACATTCCTGCCTTGTTTTCACTTTGTTCTTCTCCCTGCTTACTCCTCATTTCACCACTTTCCTGTCTCCCCCATTTCTTTTCTTTAAAGAATTATTACCCAGTGGTCCGTTGTATGCACCAACAGGCTGCAATTTCAAAAAGCAATCATATAAGTAGATATATTTAAGGTATCATACACACTTTTAAAATTATTGTTTCCACCCATATTCGAAACCAGTACCATCTGCCTCCAACAACAATGCATTAACACTTACTGCCACAGAGTCAGCTAGATATAGATTTATTTAATATATTCAATAGTAAGTGACACAGTTTATGAAAGATTTCCCTTTGTACTTCCCTGTGCTTGCTCCCCATATCACTAATGTTGTATCTTCTTCATTAAATTTCTATGAGACAGTATTGCATGATCCCCTGTAATGTTTTATAAAGCATTATTGTGCAATACTCATTTAGTCTTGTACAGCTGTAGTGTGTGATGTTGCACAACATTACTAATAAAATGCTTTAATGTGTTACTTATAGCTAAACCGTTTGCCCCAAAAAGGTACTTGTCACTACATTAAGTGCATTTATTCCTACAGCCAGATTTTCAGTTAACTTAGCAGGTGTACAAAACAGCAGTTAAGTCTGCCATTTGCTATACATTCTTTAAAATACACCTGCTAATTAACTGAGTCTGTAGCACTACCTCTTAATGCAGTGATACATGTATTTTTTTTGTTTAGCTGGTACTTGGTTTGAATCCAGGTGTATGTTAACAGTGTCAAATAATTTTACACATTTAAATCCAAATTCTAAAGTCTGATAGTTGTTATGCAGTGTCCGCAATATGGCTAGATGGTACTGATTTCCAATCCAACTATATAATACTTAGAACTGGTATACGCACTTATATTACTGCTTTTTACCATTGTGGTGCATTGGTGTGCGCATCACACTATCGAGGAATATTTCTTTAAAGCAAAAAGAACGATAGCTATCCATTGAGGAAGGGCTGTAGGAATGTCTGAGTGAGCTAAGTTGGGCAGGTGAGGAAGCAATTACAGACAGACAAGACAAATAAAACAAGAGACAGAGATGGTGAAAGACACATGAGATGGGTGAACACCATGGATGGGGTGAGGGTGGGTATACTGTGAACCCATGGACTTCAAGTTGGGTGACAGTGAGAATCGAGTCCTCACCCACTGGACTGTCATCACTGTCACCTCACTGCACCAATGGCTGCAGTGTCTGACATCTACATCTCCTTGTGCTATTTAATACAATGATGGAGAGCAGTGTCTCCAGCCGGGGTAGGCATGTACCAACAATGTGGTGCACAATCCTACACACCATCTCTAGCTGTTCATCACATGTGATAAATTCACCGCCTCTGTCATTGTGTCCAGAGGGAGTCACAAGCCTGTCCTCTAGGGCACATTTACCTGAAGGGCTGGGTAGTGCAAGGGCAGTAGAAGGGGTGCGATCAGGTACTGCACCAGATATGCTGGTCAGCGGGGCTGTAGCTGGTGGAGTGAGGGCAGCTGGATCCTGTGAAACAGATTTACCCTACTGTGCTGTGGGAAAAACAAAGCATAAAAAAGTAAAAAACAAAAAAAAAAAAGGAAAATAGTTACCCCCCCCCAAAAAAAAAAAAAAAAAAAAAAAAAAACATTAAAATAATAAATACACACAAAAAAGGAAAAGGGTTGAGATGAGAGAAAAAAGGAGAGAACCTTAATAACTTCATATGTGACATACTAAGCATCGATACAGTTATTCTACTCAATTCTGTTTTCTTCACTTTTAACATTACAAACGCCTAACAAATACCTTTGCCTACTGTTCAGACTACCCAGCTTCTAATACATGAAAAAAATATACTAGAGATTGCAGTAAGCAATCCTTGATGTGTGCATATATTGCACATATGCATGGTCCAACCATACTGATTACACTTTACAGCAAGCCAGTGGTAACACTACTTTACAGCTCTGATGTTACATTGCAATAGTGATGAAACCTTAACATATATAATATATTATATATATTTAATATATTTGGGAAGTGCAGATTTTGAAGACACAACCTATGACTACTTTGTAATAATGAATTGTTGTTTTGGCCTCCAGAGTAATACATGCATACTTCCCTATTACAGTTAAGAAATGAATGCACAATTTGACACAACTGTTTAAGAAACAAATAAATGCATTGTAACCATTAATTCTATAATAACCCCACTGTTGAGATGCACTCCTACCACCTGCATCTTGCATCCGTGCCAATCTAGCAGCATGGGTTTGCACATTCGGTGCCCATTCTGTGATGGCAGCGGAAAAAACAGAACACAACAGAGTACCAGTAAGCAAACCAATCCTGACTATATCTAGCTTTTAACTCTGGCCCATTTGACATCCCTGATACTTGTCCCACACCTCACATGTAGATCAAGTGTTAAAGACCCTATCTAAGACAAAGAACACAGCTTACATGGGACCTGATAATACCTTAGGCTATATTCTGAACCATCTTCAGCAAGAACTAGCTTTGCCATTAAGCACCATATTCAACCACAGCCTAATTACAGGCTTCATTCCAGCAGAGTGGAGAACCGCCATTGTCATTCCCTTGCACAAAGGTGATGCCACTACTGACCCAAGAAACTATCGCCCCATTAGCTTGACAAGTCTGATTTGTAAAGCCATGGAGTGTATTTTTATAGATCTCATAAACAAGGTCATAGGCAATCTCCAAACACTTGACCCCACCTGATTCATATTCGTCAGTCTCAGATCTTGCATATTGAACCTAGTTGACTTCTTTGAGACTGTCACCAAGGCCCTGGATGAGTAAATGTCAGTACATACAGCTTACCTTGACCTGCCTTTGACACAATCCCCCACACAGGTATCATTGAAAAGCTAACACAACTTGGTCTTAATCCCTAGCTCATCAGATGGGTGACCAACTAGCTCACAGATAGGACCCGCAAGGTCAAAATAGGTGTCCCAGCTCTGACAGCAGACCTTTCACTAGTGGTGTTTCCCAGGGATTTATCCTAGGACCCCTACTGTTTGGCATCTAATTCTTAGAGGTCCAGACAAAGATCAAGGGTCTGTGGTTGAGTGTAAGTTGGGTGCTATCATTGACTCCCCAAATGATATTAACATATTGTTAAGAGGGTCTCACAGCTACAAATAACTGGTTCCAAAGTCATGGCATTAAATTAAATGCAAAAAATTGTATTATCATACCATTTAGCAAAAACATGGCCCCTACTGATTACTACATCGACAGCAACCCCCTAAGCACACAACCCGTGGTGAGAAACCTGGGTATTCAGGTTGATAACAATCTCACATTCGACCATCATGTGGTGGCAGTGATCAGAAAAGCCTTTTACTTGGTTCATCTCATAAGTAAAGGGATTGCATCCAGAAATAGGAGGTTATTACCTCTCTGTATTCTTCCCTCATTAGACCTATAATTGAGTATAATGCCCATTTGGTATGTACCTCTCCAAACACCTGCACCAACTACAAAGGCCACAGAAATACCTCACAAAGAGAATCCATGGCCTCCAACACCTGTCCTATGTGGACAGGCTCAAATCACTATCATTTTACGTGTTATCATATAGATTGCTCAGAGGTGATCTGTGTCTTGCCTACAAGGCAATATTGGACCCTGCCCTACTAGAGATGCTCCATATCCATAAGTCTAACTCCTCACACATTACCCGCTCAGTAGGCCTAAATCTAATATGCAACATCAACAAAACCAGCTGGAGAGATAGGTTTGTCTCCCAGAGGCTGCTCCATCTCTGGAATAGACTTCCCATACATGTCAAACAGAGTTCCTTGCTGACCCTTTTCAAGTGCAACCTTGATGAGTGGATGGGAAACCACAAATCTGGCCCAGGAGTTCCACCTTTGTCCTTCACTGACAGGGGCAACAGTTGCTGAGTGAGGTTTCTTTTTTGGGGATAAACTCCTGGTTAGACTTGTAAGGGCCCCAGGGCCATTAACCTAGTAACCTCCTATGATCTTATGATAAGTAGTCTCTGTTAGTGAAACTTGCACATCTGTGGGGTGCTTCCAGTCTTACATTCCTCAATCAAGTGGTCAAGGTTTTCCCGCTTCCTCATCCTGAGGTCTCTGTAGTGGTTCCTACATTGTTCACCAGTGCAGGGGATGCTAGTAGCACTGGTCAGAGCCCAGGCCAGACTATTCCATTCCTCTGCCTTGTACTCCAAGCCACAATAGTCCCTCTGTAACAACCTGGTCCTATGTTCATTGAGTAGGAGTCCAGCAAACACTTTGGACTCCTGAACACCTCATCTTTGAGCACAGAGTTTCAAAAACTCTTCAGGAATGCCAGCCATGCCTATGACAGATCGAGACCAATGTAGAATAATGTTTTCCTGCCAATTGCAGGTATTGCATTTACCAGGAGTGTGCACTTTCTGGATTTGCAACCTTTGAAAGCCTTGCACATCACTTACCATCACACAAACACATTTTACAACAGTGTGCACTGCGGGGGAATGTGTCTGTGCAATGGCCAATAGCAGTAACCAGTGTATGTGTGTGGCTGTCTGGGTCCTGTCTGCTATGTGGGTGACCCATTCATGCGGATTGTGGCTGTTGATATACACACAAATGAAATGCGCATAGTCAAAGTCATTTGTGCTAAGCAGCGCATCATGCAAACAGTGCCCCCCCCCAAAAAAAAAAAAAACAGAGAAAAAAGTATAAAAATTGGAGAGTTAGCTGAAATGAGGAAAATCAGTTTATGACATACACAGTAGAAACTGTTAGTAAACATGAAATATGATTACATAGGTCTGGATCCCTACTCTCAAAGGAATGCACTGTCACAAAACAGGAGGGGGGACTCGTGTATCTTTGCACCACAGAAAACGTTTCAGCAAATACATGACGTAATTCCTCATACAACCAAGTTCAACTGAATGCACACTGATATCAAGGCATAACCTGATATTTGTAAATGTATTCCTTGTAATATATTTGGATGTGGTGCAGTTACTGGTCACACAACCTGCTGTGATTATTCCTTGCAAATATACAGCCGTGTCCTACTTTCTGTGTTTCTTGGTCATTCATCAGTTATCTGACCACTACTCAGAGACATGCAGTGTGTAAGCCAGTTTATACCATTTACCTTAAAATGTGTGAAGATATTCACTGGGACAATAGGATATGCAGTTGCCATTAAATCAATGGAAGGTTGAATGCCACAAAAAAGCACAGACTGCTGTTTTGGGGGTGGGGAGCAAAGGTGGCCTCCTGTCATAAAACATACAAGGGGATAATGTTCTTTCAAGGGGTGGACCCAGGCTGAGCTAATGATATTCCACAAACAAGGCTATATTGCTCTTGGTACTCTCCTTGTTTTACATTATGTTGCTTTGATCTTGTGAGTGTGGTGAAGCTGGAAACTGGTATACGTCTCATCATTTTCAAACTTCTCTGTTATGATTTCCCATTTCAAAAGTATGTTGCTAAACGCAGGGCGTGCAGCGATCATTATTACTTTGGGGAGGTATCAATGTGTGAATCTTTGAGGCCTGAAGCCTACTATTTGCTAATGAACACATACAAGTGAAATAATTATCTGTTGTCACATGTAGCATTAATTTCTGTACAAATTTCCTACCTTGTAGTTGCTTACTGTACCAAATGATGAATACAAGGACGTCATAATACTGTTATACAATACAGTACATGTTCAGGACTTACCTTATAAATGCAGCAGTTGACACAGTGTTAGTTCAGAGGTGACTGTGAATCAAGCACAGCCAATACATGGGGAGGTAAAGGCTATGGGTCTAAGCTGAGGCCAGCAGAGGTCACAGAGTTCCCGTACTGTGTCCCTGTGCACCCTGTAGCACGCTACATTGTCCATGTCATGTATGTTGTGATATGTTAAATGCAGCCTGGAAACTCTTCTCTGTCTCAGCCTAGGCCTATTGGCAGCAGCAGCAGCATTGCCTGCAGCCTGTAGCACATACAAATGGAGTTAAACAGCAGCAACAGCAGCAGCAGTTCCTAACATTCTGTCTGTGCAGACTTTCTGTGCCTGTACGCCACTACATTTAAAATCAACAAGAAAAACAAGCATGGAGTCTAAATGGTTGTTTTATAACTTCATGAATAGCTTCACCAGATTGGTTGATTAGCATACAGTTCAGCTTCTTATGCTGTAATTAGCATCTCTGAAACACAGCCTAGACAGATGCAGTCCATTAATAATCTATTCCTTTATAAAAAGGCAAATGTGTAGCTGGCCAAACTGATGGTGTGGATACTTGATACATGTTCAGTAAAGCAAAGTATTTTCCAAGCTACCTATACAGAGCAGTATTGAACTCCAGCAGGTATGCTGTCATTTTGTTACCCACATTATGCATATGTTGGAATATATTAATAAATAATGTGAAGCAAAGCCTTTTACATTGTTATCTGTATGCATTAGTTAGAAGTGTACTGATGGCATGGCCATGTTTGTCAAGCCATTTCAAAGGTACAAATAATTGACAATACATGAAAACAGTAAGCTGTTTGACACATATGTAAAAAGGTTTCAGGAACAGGTCCTTTGAATGCATGTTTAGCATTTCCAATGTGTTTTATTAGAAAAATGGTTCATGTGCCTGTTTTTTTAATGGGTGGGAGAAACAAAAATAATTTACTGTTGTGTCACAAAATACAATGGACTGTTCTTTTGGGGGGTAGCACAGTTGGGTTACTGCTATGGCACATACAAGGATATGTTGCCCTTGCTACTCTCCTTGCATTGCATCCTACCTGTTGTTAATATTTCAAATATGTCATAAGTTTTATTTTTTTTTCAGTGGGTACTACTGACTGCCTACCTTAACTGTTTTATATGTTAACAGTTACTTTGTAGTTATGCGATAGTTATGTGTATTATCATTCTCTTGTGTTTTAGAACAGAAAATGCCATTGAGGCACAGGCCTCCTTCAGTGAGGCAGAAAAGACCATAATAGTGGATTCCGTATGTCACCATGGCACTCTCCTTCTTGGAAGGGGTCATCCCAATATGCCAGAGAGGCTGAGGATATGGCAAGAAAACATTGGTAACGTAAATGCCATGGGTGGCCATAGCCATAATTATGAGCAGGTGCACCACAGGGCCACTGACATGATCACATCTGCAAGGAGGTATGCAGCTGCTGTTGCCTGAGACCAGAGGGTGGATCTGCTGCAGAATTACCTTTCAATCCCAATGAAGAATTCCTGGAAAATCTTCTGACACAGGACACCTCACAGCAGAGTGGTCTTTGATGTGGGTGCAGCTCCTTCTCAGTTCCAGGAATAACATCCAGGTAGGCTTTGTTATATGACCAGTTCAATACTGTTGTATAGTAAAACAATTGAAATGAAAGTTACTTCTGTGTCACTTGTGTTTTGGGGGGAAGATTGAATGTTAGTACAGTGATAAGCTCAGTTTGGAGATGTCAGCCACGTACTTGTTAAAATAAAGCATCATGATAATTGAGAGGAGTATGTGTAGGACCTCCTATCTTACTGTTAAATATGAGGATGTTGGCCTTACCACTTGCTTAACTTCTTTCAGGACTGTCAGGAATCCAGCACCATATGCCCCTTGCAGGTGGTAAGCCAAATCAAGTTATTTCAGTAATGCTGATCAATTTCTAGTAATCTAATGTATTATTTTAGGCCTGTTATGTATATTTCTGTACTGTCCGCAACAGTGGCAACACTGTTAGTTGTTTAGCATATATTACACCATAGTAGTGCAGGTATTAATGTATGCCTGCATTTCTATCTTTTTATCGCAGGTGATCATGACAGTGGGAGTGTAGTGCCTGTGCCACCTGATGTCAGTGTCTCATCACACACACTGATGATGATGATGATGGTGGCAAAACTGAAGTACAGTCAGGGGATGCACAGGTTGAATCTGACACAGAGGTTGACATCCAGCCACCCCCTTCTTTTCCCCCAGAAACAGCCAGTAAGCTTACGCATACACAGTCCATTGAGCCCACAGATATAGGGCAGTTGGAGGTCGAAGACATTGAACATGGAAGCATGGCTACTGTGGTTTCAGTGCCTTTTGAATCTGGCCATAGCCAAGTGTTGGCGAGGTGCCAAGTAGGAGGGTTGATAGGGGTGCTTGGATGGCGCCTGCTGTCCCTCCTCCAGCTGCTGCAGGTGTCTCTTCCTGTGTTATTCCTCATATGTTTAGGGCTGTTATGTAGGCACAGGCATGTTCAGAAAAGTAACCCAGACAAATCCTCAGGGCTGTTGATGTGGCACAATCTGACATGCAAGACTGCTTCCACTGTATCGTAAATTCCCTCCATCAGATGAATGGCACATTGGAATGAGGGGTGTCTGTGATGGACCAAGGGGTGTCGGTCATGGAACAAGCAGTGTATGTAATGGAAAGTCTGCTGAGAGGGTAACAGCATCCTCATGGGTGTAGGTCAGCCATAACATCTGTTGAGAGCCAATATGGCCATTCCCGATCATGTTCCTGTAGTGGCAGTACTTCTGCTGATCAATCGGGGAGTGTTCTGTGCACACCCAGATTTGGCAGGCCATGGGGTAATAGTCCTTGGCTTTCCCATGAAGGGAGCATGTCCAGCAGACATCAGTCATGTTCAGGTAGCAGCACTCCTTCTGACCTTGGGCGTGGAGGTGCCAGTGTAACTCCTGCCATTGACAGTTCTCATGGTTGGGGGCGAAAACAATGAACTGTTACCTCTACCATGCATGGCTCACACCTGTAAAACATGCCAAGATGTAGAGCTAGCACTGAGCTTGGTTGTGTTTATGCAGACTCTCACACACCACTTTCACATGGAAGCCCCCTACAGATACACACACAGCCTGTCTGCTTAACTTTCTCCCTCACACATACTCACTGACTTTTTGTTCCAGTCCTCCACCCTGCACCTTGTATAAGTGGTTACAACTATGCCATATCCCTGTTTTCGCTCTTTTGGATTCAGGGATACAAAAGCTTTGTGTCTGATGCACAGGGTACATAGCTACATTAGTGCCTAGTATATCTGAATTTGTATTGCTGAACTGATAATTATATCTGTCAGTTATATTTGTCTTGCCAAATGTTACAGTGGATAGCATCATCATGACAGTACTCTCTGGTGTACTCTCTTGTGAGGGTTGTGAATTCAGGAACTGCAATGTGTGTCATTACTTTATAACCTTTTTCTTTAATGTTTTCTAGTGCATACATATGATGCACATCATAAGACATGCCATGACATGAAGGTCTCAGGATGGTATAGCAGCACTGTAATCAAACTCATCAGAACAGTGATACAGTATAATGCTGTCTTTTGCATGAACCTCACCAGACACATGCAACAGCTGGACTGACTACAGGGCATTCTCACTGAGGTAACACAGGGCCTACTAACCATGACATGATGTATGTGGGTAGATTAATGCACACATCGCTGTCATCTGTCTGGTATCACATTACATTGTAATTGTGATTCTAAGCCTATTTATTTTGATTTAAGCACTTGGGTTTTAAGCAAGTTGTCTTACATTATGAAGGTTTATAGTCTACACTCTGGTGGGAGGAGAGGGCAGCCTTTGGCCTTCTGGAAATTGCTGGTTGAATGCTTATTGTGGCTGTTGATCTAAGTATGTTTGTTATGGTTTTAGCACTTGGCCTCCAAACCAGTTATTTTACATTAGGAAGGTTTGTTGGGTAGACTGTTGAGCAAGGGAGTATAGCCTACACCCTTCTAAGCTGGGATTTGCTGGTTGAAGGCTTATTGTCTCTGTTATTCTGAAAGTGCGTTAGTTCTGGTTTAAGTACTTGTATTCCAGACCACTTATTTCACACTAGGAAGGCGTGTTGTCTATACTTTTGTTGGAGTATTCTACTGGATTGCTAACTTATTTAAAATGTTTGTTTTTCTGTTGTAATTGCGATTTTCTGTACTTTGGATTTCTAGGACTTCTGCATTTTATAACATAAGCTCGATTCAGGCTTGATGAATCTAGACTGTTTGGTATCATTGGAGCATTAACACCAGCCCTCTTACATTAAAAAGCCACCCCTGTGGCTGAACTTGTCAGCTGAGACCCCATCTGACTTGGGGATTGCTGGAATAAGGCTCCCTGTTGGCCTTTTCCTTGTTTTACTTTTTTAAAATAGTTTAACTTTGCTAGTTTTCAAGCATTGTGTTTTAGGGTGCTTGCAATCAGTTTACCATAGCTACTCAGAGCTTGAACTGCTGCCCTGTGAACAACTCAGCTGTGCATTGCAAAACACTGACACATTTTTGTAACCCTAGCCCTCCAAAGAATATACATTTTGTTAGTCTTACAACGAAACCTGGTCCATCTTGCCCACTATTCACTACTTACTACAGTATATAGCTTTCATAATGGATGTACAGTTTCCCACCATGTCTCCATGCAGCCTGATGGACATGGGCATCTTGAGGCAGCAGAGCAATTGCTTCATGTATGCTGATAACCAGTTAATGCTATACAACATGTGAGAGCTGTATGTATATTATGAATTTGGAATCCATTCTCTCACATGAAACAAACCAGATATCAAACATGTTGTCAGCACACACAATTCACCTGTTGCACATAAGCTCACAGCACATACACCCACATATGTGGAGGTACTCTCTAGAAACCTAACTAAAGATTAGAGATTGCCCAGACACAAACTTGCTGCTCATAGCGCAGACCCAACAGAATCCATTACACATAATAATACAAGCACCAGTGTCTCAGCCAATAAGCCCCTCAGGCAAAACACCTCAAAACCAAATGTCTTTCTCATAAGTGACTCCATAGTGAGTCCCACAGATGTCCCTCTTGCCAGGTTGGACAAGGAGAAGGTCACAGTCGGCTGCCTGACAGGTGCCAGGGTACGTCAGGTCACGCATGCACTCAAGTCTCATAAGAACAGTTACCATTATGACTCTGTCATAGTCCATATTGCAGTGAAAGACTGGAGGCATACCTCATTGTACTATATGAAGGCGCTTGTCTCCCCCATAGTGGCCATTTTAGGCAATATCAGAAGTAAAGTTCCAACATAAAAGTATCCACCACAGTCAAACTGAAGGTTATGCTGCTTAATGCATAGAGTGTAAATCAAACTGCACTCACTGGAAGATCTCCTTACCTTGGCAGATGCCTGTGTCTGTGTAGTCACAAAGAATGGTTCAAGGCTGCAGAGAGCACCCTGGCCATGTAGGGACACAATGCCTTCTACACATTCACACATCAAAATGAGCAAAAAAGAACCAAAGGTGGAGGTGTATACATCTTCATTAAAATCAAATAAACCACAAGACAGATCAACGAGTACTACTGTATGTAAAACTCCCTTCCATATCATAGATAGCTACAGCTCCTCCACCATGAACCACAAGCACCACTCCACCTACTTGAACCTAAATGAGTCACTCACTAGACAGCCAAACAGCTTGGTCATGTGTGATTTCAACTATTCTTCCATTGATTTGGAGTCATATAAGTGCACAGACATACTCACCCTAAAGTGCCTGGACTTTGTTAAAATGCATGGTGTGTAACAGATAGTTTGCACCCCTGTCAAAAGGGTTGAATGTCCTAGACTTAGTACTGGCCAACATAGAGGTTTTCTGCACTAACCCCTGTGTGTTGGCCTCCCATTCAGGTCAGATCACAATTCAGTCTTCTCACATTCACAATCATACCCAACACCCCCTGAAGACCAGAAAGTATGAACATTTCTCCAAAGCAAACTATAGGCTCCTAACCATAGCCATAAAGAGTTAAAAAAAACCCTGCTGCCACTGTCAACAATGACTGCTATACAGAGATGTACACAAATTGCCTATATAAATAGCTATGCAAATGTACACAGTTGGTTGAACTTGAACAAATCAAAACAAGTTTCTCACTAAAAACAAGCTACCTTAGTGGGCATCAGGCATACATAGGTTATACAACAAGTGAAAGAAAGTAATGCCTAAGAACAAGAAGGAATTAACTCAGCAGAGGAAGGACACCCTTCACAGCTTGAACAGGGAAGTAAGCTATCTTGAAAAGTCCTCTAAAGCCACCTATAAACCCAAAGTAGCATCCCTAGCTAAATATAATCAGGAGCAACTATGTCAAATATCTAAAATTGAAGGGCCAGCTTTGTGACCAACTAGTAGTGGTTGGTACCCCTCATACTGACCCTGAGGACATCGCCAACCCACTACCAGACAGTTTGAGGCAAACTTCACCCCTTCCCTGTCCCCACAGGATATACCCCAATGCGTGCCTGTCACCAGTCCTCTACCTAGTAATTTCCTATGAACGTAAGGTGACATCTGCCTGGCTCCAGGCCAATGCCTGATCATGGCCTGGTGTGATTTTTGGATATGCAATAATCTGATATAGCTGATTAGATCAGCATTGTCTGTTGAGCATATGATGAAAAAATATGGTGATAACAGTATCCCACATGCTGGTATAAAAGGATTTCTGTAATGTCAAGCAACATTTGTCTCACACACACACACACACACACACACACACACACACACACACA